>NW_026576147.1:0-55000 GCF_028641065.1 Leucoraja erinaceus | reverse complement strand
GAGAAGGGAGGAAGAAAGTATGGGAGAGTCTTGAAATGTTTTGAGGAACTTTTCAGAAAGTTTGAGGAAGTTTTGCGGAAGTTTGAGGAAGTTTTGCGGATCTTGAGAGGGATGGAATGTGAGAGAAAGTTTGGGAGAGTTTTGAGATACTTTTGTACAGAGAGGGGGAGAGAGTTTTGGAAAGTTTTGAGATCGTTTTGAGGAATGTGTCTGATTCTCTCTCTCTCCCTCTCCCCCACCATCCCTCCCTCTATGTGTGTCGGAGATGGAGAGAGAGATGGAGAGTGGGAGTAAAGGAGGGGGAGAGAGAGGGAGAGAAAAGTATTCAGCTCTCCCTCCCTCTGTGGGTGGCACGGTGGCGCAGCAGTCGAGTTGCCGCCTCACGGCGCCAGAGACACCAGTTCAATCCCGACCACAGGTGCTGCCTGTACGGAGTTTGCACGTTCTCTCCCCGTGACCTACGTGGGTTTTCTCCGGGCGCTCCGGTTTCCTCCCACACTCCAAAGACGTGCGGGTTTGGAGTTTAATTGGCTTCGGTAAAGATTGTAAATTGTCCCCAGTGTGTGTGTGTAGGATAGTGTTAAGTGTGCGGGAATCTGGCTGTAATTTTTTCTTCAGATGCGTTTTCATTTTGTACGTAAAAACCCACTTGAGAACCATGGGCGATTTAAAAAATTTACAGCCAGATTTATCACTTCTGAAACTTTTTAGATGCCAAAGGAATCAAGAAAATACACAAATAATGTCTTAGTTGATGAAATGCAGTGAGCAAACGGCCAATGTTCGCTAACCACTCTGGCTGTTGTTGTCCCTTCGCTCTCACTTCCATCTACGGTCATTTCTCCTCACTTTTGGAATTCTGAAGTAGGCTAAATGTCTCACACGCTTATCCTGATTTCCATAATTATTTACAGCGCAAAAATTGACAATTTTGGCGGGTTTTAACGGGCCCGCTACGCTGGAAACAATGGTAAGTGCTTACCTGCAGTACATCGCGTGTACTCCACTGTAGTAGCGTAGCAACAGTACGGGTCATGGGTCGTGAAACCTCCCTATAATTAAGTCTAATCTTACCACTTCCTGTTTGCGCCTTATATTGGTTTTACGACGTCTGGCTGTGATTTTTGCCCATCTTACAGTCCCCCTCCGCTCATCAGGTGCCGAGGATCTTTCCCATCGATGAAAAATAAAAGAGTTATTAGTGTTTAAAAAATGTTGAGATTCTCTCTCCTGTCAATCATGCCATGAAGACCACACCCCTTCCCACCGGTAGGGGAGGGACTATGAAAACTCAGAATTGTGGGCGTGGCTCAGTCTCTGCATGATGGGCAAGGGAGAGGTCACGACTCGCTGTCTTTAGTGGCCTTGCACCCTGCTTGAAATGGAATTTCAAGGAATATCCGTGAGTCAACTGCAAGCCCACCAGCCATGAGTGAGTGAGCTGCCAGCACAACAGGCCTGATTGACCGAGCCGCCAGTTCAAGAATCGATTTGGTCCACAATGTCCATACTAGCCCTCTGGAAACCAGTCTCATCAACGCACAACACCCATACTAGCACTAAAGAAAGCGCCCCCCCCCCACTGGCCACCAATATTGGAATTGGAGATGTGGAATATTGCGTTGGGAGACCAGCTCTCCCATGTGGATCCCACTTAGTCTAGTTTTAATATAAAATTGCATACATGTAAGCCTACAAGTAACAAACAAAATGTGTACATCACCTCTGAAAAGAACATAGTTCCAATACCACTTGTTTTAGTGACTGTGAAATGAAAAAAACAAAAATTAATTGTGTGTGTGGGTGTGTCTAACAGGGTGTGTGTGTGGGGGCGGGAGCGCTGTGACTGATGTGTGTGGGAGGGGTGGAGAGAAGGGAGGAAGTAGAGAAAGGAGGGAGGGAAGGAGAGAAAGAAGGGAGGGAAGGAGAGAAAGAAGGGAGGGAAGGAGAGAAAGAGGACCGTGAGGGGATGACCCACCGGATGCCCCCCGGTGTGAGCTGAGGCCGAGGTTTGTAAACATTGCTCTAACCCCCGGCCCGGCCCTCCCTGTATTGTTCACCGAGTCTCCCCGGGGAGAGAGAGGGGGGAGCTGGGGCTGTGTGCGTGAAGCACGGCGACTGGAGGGGCGGGAGCGTTGCCCCGGGACCGTGAGGGAATGACCCCCCCCCCTCCATCCTCACTCCTCCACCCCCTCCCCGTCTACCCCTTTCTTACCCCTCCACCCCTTTGCTCCCTCTCCACCCGTCTCTCCCCCCTCCGCCCGGGTTAGATCTACCCAAGCCGAGAGTCGATTACTCTAGCGTGGGGCCCATTTGGGAGCAATTGGTCCAATTGGCTTAAGGCTGGCCCTGGGACGGACCATGTAGGATACTCTGGGCTGTCAGACTTCCAGGCCAGGATTGCAAGATTGGGATCGACCCGCCCCATCACCATCTCGAAATTCTCCTGGCTGTGATGTAGGACGGGGAACCTCACCATCCCACCCACAGGGACAGTGGTGATGGAGCCCGCGGTGGCTGCCGTTCCTGCTCTGCACAGCGCTGCAGTGTGGAGGCCTGCAACACAACAAGGGCCGGGGATGGTACGCAATCCAGCGGTGATGGGGGCTGACTGGAGACATGGGACCAGAGCAGACAAGGCACCGTGCAACACGATAGGCAACATGTCGTGGCTGCACCAGTGTGGACCTCTGGTCACCGTGCTGTAGGATGGTTCACCAGCACATCGCATGCAACAGATACAGCACAGTAACAGGCCCTTTGGCCCATCTCACCTCTGCCAACCAAGGTGTCTACACCAACTCATCCCATCTGCCTACATCTGGACCATAAGAAAACATGTTCCCGATGTTGGGGGAGTCCAGAAACAGGGGTCACAGTTTAAGAATAAGGGGTAGTCCATTCAGGACTTTTTCTCACAGAGTTGTGAGTCTGTGGAATTCTCTGCCTCAGAGGGCGGTGGAGGCCGGTTCTCTGTATACTTTCAAGAGAGAGCTAGATAGAGCTCTTAAAGACAGCGGAGTCAGGGGATATAGGGAGAAGGCAGGAATGGGGTACTGATTGGGGATGATCAGCCATGATCACATTGAATGGCGGTGCTGGCTCGAAGGGCCGAATGACCTACTCCTGCACCTATTGTCTATTGAAGTGCGGAAAAACCTCTTCACCCAGAGAGTTGTGAATCTGTGGCATTCTCTGCCACATAAGGCAATGGAGGCCAATTCACCGGATGTTTTCAAGGAAGAGTTAGATATGGCTCTTAGGCCTAACGGAATTAAGGAATATGGGGCAAAATTGGAACAATGTTCACCATGATTATATTGTGCTGGCTCGAAGGGCCTACTCCCGCTTATATACTCCTTCATTATCCATTTACCTGTCCAAATGTTTAATGCTATACTTACCTCCACAGCTTCCTCTGGCAGCTTATTCTATACCCCCTTCCCGCCCACCCCATCCACCACCCCCGCATGAAAAATGTGACACTTGGGCCCCTGATGTAGTACATTTTGAAGATTTTAAGGAAGGTTTATAATCAATTTAAACCAAGACCTTACATAGACTGTGGAGGCCTCAATGGGCCCCGATCTCGGGTGAACATAGATGAAGAGGACTGAACTTCCCTCACAGTAGAAAACGTTGATTCTGCTGTGGGGGAACATTCATGTTAAATTCTAGAGTGTGTTGTCCTGGGGGCGGAATTAGATTCATGGGAGGTTGGTCTTGGAGGGGGGGGGGGATGATCCTCAAACTGCGGAGCACCCTGGACAATACAGCTCACCCCCTCCATGACACGCTGGTCAACCTGAGAACCTTCAGCAACATGTAATGTTAAAATTGTACAAGGCATTGGTGAGGCCAATTCTGGAGTATGCTGTACAATTCTGGTCGCCAAATTATAGGAAAGATGTCAACAAAATAGAGAGAGTACAGAGATTTACTAGAATGTTGCCTGGGTTTCAGCAACTAAGTTACAGAGAAAGGTTGAACTCACTCTCTCCCCCCCCCCCCCCCCCCCCCCCCCCCTTTTCTGGTACGGTACGGTAGGCGGCGCGACTCTCGTCAGCAGCGGCCTCTGCAGCCCGTCTGCATTTTTATTGTTTTTTGTCTATGTTTTTATGTAGTTTTTGTTATTTTTTGTTAGGGTGTGTGTGTGGGGGGGGGGTGGGGGGGGGGTGGGGGTGGGAGGTGAGGGGGTAACTTAAATCTCTCCCTGCACGGGAGACCCGACCATTTCTTTGTCGGGTCTCCGTTGTCGTTGGGGCTGCAACGAGGAGCGGCCTCCAACAGGAAGACCGGGGGCTCTGGTGCCGACGACTCACCTCACCGTCGCGGAGCTGGCCGAGTCCAGAGCGGGCGGAGCGGTGGTGGAGCGCTGCTGCGGCCCGACCTCCGGAGATTCGGAGGCTTCAACTGCGGGTCTGGCGGACGGCGGCACCGGGAGCCTGCGGGTCCCTGGAGGGAGACCGCTTTTCAGGGCCAAGTTGCGGGGTTGAGCTCCTGGAGCGGGGCTTGACATCACCGCCCCACGCGGCTTGGAATGGCCGCGGGACTCTACGAGCGTACGCCGGGGGCTCCAACATCAAGTACCCGGTGTGCGGCCTTGCATCACCCGGCGTGGCTTTAATGGCCGCGGGATAATTGCCATCACCAGCCGGGGGCTTTGACTTTGACTCTGACATGGGGGGCGGGGGGGGAGTGCAGTGGAGAGATAAGTTTTTTTGGCCTTCCATCACAGCAATGTGATGGATGTTTATGTAAATTATGTTGTGTCTTGGGTCTATTTGTTTGGAATGTATGGCTGCAGAAACGTCATTTCGTTTGGACCTCAAGGGGTTCAAATGACAAATAAATTGAATTGAATTGAAGTTAGGTCTTTATTCTTTGGAGTGCAGAAGGTTAAGGGGGGACTTGATAGAGGTCTTTAAAATGATGAGAGGGATAGACAGAGTTGACGTGGATAAGCTTTTTCCATTGAGAGTAGGGAAGATTCAAACAAGAGGACATGATTTGAGAATTAAGGGACAACATTTTAGGGGTAACATGAGGGGGAACTTCTTTACTCAGAGAGTGGTAGCTGTGTGGAATGAGCTTCCAGTGGAAGTGGTGGAGGCAGGTTCGATTTTATCATTTAAAAATAAATTGGATAGGTATATGGATGGGAAAGGAATGGAGGGTTATGGTCTTAGTGCAGGTAGATGGGACTAGGTGAGAGTAAGTGTTCAGCACGGTCTAGAAGGGCCGAGATTAATGATCTGGATGAGGGAATTGAATGCAACATCTCCAAGTTTGCGGATGACATGAAGATGGGGGGCAGTATTAGCTGTGAGGAGGATGCTAGGAGGCTGCAAGGTGACTTGGATAGGTTGGGTGAGTGGCCAAATGCATGGCAGATGCATTATAATGTGGATAAATGTGAGGTTATCCACTTTGGTGGCAAAAACAGGAAAGTAGACTATTATCTCAATGGTGGCCGATTAGGAAAAGGGGAGATGCAACGAGACCTCGGTGTCATGGTACACCAGTCATTGAAAGTAGGAATGCAGGTGCAGCAGGCAGTGAAGAAAGCAAATGGTATGTTAGCATTCATAGCAAAAGGATTTGAGTGTAAGAGCAGGGAGGTTCTACTGCAGTTGCACAGGGTCTTGGTGAGACCACACCTGGAGTATTGCGTACAGTTTTGGTCTCCTAATCTGAGGAAAGACATTCTTACCATAGAGGGAGTACAGAGAAGGTTCACCAGACTGATTCCTGGGATGGCAGGACTTTCATATGAAGAAAGACTGGATAGACTTGGTTTGTACATGCTAGAATTTAGAAGATTGAGGGGGGATCTTATGGAAACTTACAAAATTCTTAACGGGTTGGACAGGCTAGATGCAGGAAGATTATTCCCGATGTTGGGGAAGTCCAGAACTAGGGGTCTCAGTTAAGGATAAGAGGGAAGTCTTTTAAGACCGAGATGAGAAAATCATTTTTTACACAGTGGTGAATCTGTGGAATTCTCTGCCACAGAAGGTAGTTCATTGACTATATTTAAGAGGGAGTTAGATGTGGCCCTTGTGGCTAAAGGGATCAGTGGGTATGGAGAGAAGGCAGGGATGGGATACTGAGTTGGATGATCAGCCATGATCATTTCGAATGGCGGTGCAGGCTCGAAGGGCTAAATGGTCTACTCCTGCACCTATTTTCTATGTTTCCGTGCTGTAATTGTCATATGGTGAACAGACTGGTTCCACCAAGATGCAGCACAGAACGCCACAGGAGATCCCCAAGCGTACAACTCCTCCCCCTTGTGTGGTGGGGTAGACTGAGATTCAGACTGACCCCCAACCCCCCACAGTCAGAGACACCAGTTGTACAACAGAATGGTTCCATTGTTTTAATCCTGCTGGAACAGAGCCTGGCCACGACCCTGCTCCGAGTCCTGTAGTCCAGTCCAGTCTGCTTCTAGCCTGGGTTTCCAGTCCAGTCCACTCCTAATCCGGGTGTGAGCGAGAGGAGGGGGGAGAGGATGAGGGAGAGGGAATATGAAGGAGGAGAGAGGGACTGTGAGATAGGGACATGAGAGGGAAGGTGAGCGGGGAAAAGAGGAAAGGGGAGAGGAGAAGGGAAAGGTGAAGAGAGGGGGAGGAGAGGAGAAAGGAGGAGAGGAGAAGAGGAGTGAGGAGAAGAGAGGAGAAGCAAAGAAGAGAGGGAAGGGGAGGGGAGAGAAGGGATGTGAGGGTTGTGGAGGGGGTCAGAAGTTGGGCTTGTGTTTCTTCACCTCCACCATGAGGTGGTGGATGTTGATGAGCTCAGAGCGGGCAGCCAGGGTTTTGAAGGGCGGCTGTGCAAGCACCTTGTGGAAGCGGTGGTAGTACTGGATCAGCTGGGTCAGTGCTCCCTGTGTGGGGAGTGAGAGGGGGGGGCAGAGAATGGAAGAGGAGAGGGGGTGAGGAAAGAAGGGGGGGGGGGAGATTACTCCCAGATCAGCAGCCTTCCCCATGCTCACCACCCCTCCCATGCTCCTGTGGCCCCCTCCCCCTCCGATCTTCTCTCCCTTCCCCCTCCAGTTTCCCCCCACCACCCACATCCATTCCCCCATCCCTTTCCAGGGGGGGGGTTAATTCTGCCCCCATCCGCCCGGATGAAGCCCATGCCTCGGAGGAGGAGGGGTGGGGAGGGGGGTAATTCTGCCCTCACTCACCCACCCACCTACCTGTATGATGCCGGTTCCATTCTTAAAGTTGGTGAAGGATCGCATGACGTCCTGACTCAGTCCCTCCACCGACTGCTTCCAGGAGCCGGCAAAGCCCCGAACCAGCGTCACCGCACGCCCTGGTGGGGGGGGGGGTGGGGGGGGGGGGGGGGGGAGAGAGAGAGAGAGAGAGAGAGAGGGGTTAATGTGACAGAGGGCAAAAGAGAGAGGGGGGGGGGGGGGGGTTAATGTGATGGGGACATTGGGGAGAGAGAGAGGGGGGGGGGGGTCAGAGAGATGTTCCATTCAGGATATGAGGAGGAATTTCTTTAGCAGATAAGCAGCGGGGGGGACATGGAGGGAAGGGGGGGTTTCAGGGACAAAGGGGGGGGTCAGAAAGACATGGGTGGGAGGTGAAGGCAGCGGCAGGCGGAGTGAGTGAGGGAGCTTCGCGGTAGTCTGGGGGAGTGTGAGCCGCTCCTCTCCGCCCCCCACTCACCCTCCTCTGACTTGAGCCGCTCCACCTGCCCCCTCTCCAGCAGCCCCTCCGCCTCCTTCACAAAGGCCATCATCCCGCCGAATGGGGCAGACAGGATCTCCTCAATAAACTCCTGCCGGGACGGGGGGCTGTGTTAGGACAGGGCCTGTTATCTCACCACCCCCCCCCCCCCCCCCCCCCCCACTCACCCACCGAGCCCCCCCCCCCCCACCCCCACCGACCCAGCCATCCATACTCCGAGCCCATCCCATCCCCACCCAGCACCATCTCATCTTGCCCTGACCAGGTCCATCTCACCCAGTCCTTATCCTATCCCATCCCAATCCGACCCGCCCCCATCATTCCCCTCCACTCCCATCCCATCACTCTCCCGTCCTGCCCCACCTTCACCAGTCCAATCTGACCCCATCCAGACCCGTCCCATCTCATCTCATCCCAGCCAGTCCCATCCCATCTCATCTCATCCCATCTCAGTCCCATCCCATCTCATCTCATCCCAGCCAGTCCCGTCCCATCCCATCCAGTCCCGTCTCATCTCATCTCATCCCATCCCAGCCAGTCCCATCCCATCCCAATCAATCCCGCCCGGTCCCATCCGATCCCATCACCCCACTCCTGTCCCATCTGATCACAACCAGTCCCCCAGTCCCATCCCGTCCCACCTGCGTGCGGGCTCCGAGCAGCTGCTGGAAACTCTCCACTTCCTTGCTGTCGTCAGTGGCTCTCTCCTGCAGACAGGGACACCAGGGTAAAGGGGCAGAACATCACCGTCCCTGCCCCACAGAGCCCCTGCCACACTGCCCCAGGCACCCCGCCTCCATCCTCACCTCGGCTGCTGTCGATGTGGAGTTTGTACGTTCTCCCTGTGACCTGTGTGGCTTTCCCCCCCCTGGGTGCTCCGGTTTCCTCCCACACTTCAAATACGTGCAGGCTTGTAGAATATTTGGCTTCTGTAAACTGTCCCTGGTGTGTACTTTAGTTTAGTTTAGAGATACAGTACGGAAACAGGCCCTTCGGCCCACCGGGTCCGTGCCGACCAGCGAACCCCGCACATTAACACTATCCTATGCCCGGTACAGACAATTTTTACATTTACCAAGCCAATTAATCTACAAACCTGTACGTCTTTGGAGTGTGGGAGGAAACCAAAAATCTTGGAGAAAACCCACACAGGTCACGGGGAGAACATACAGAGAACAACTCCGTACAGACAGCACCCATAGTCAGGATCGAACCCGGGTCTCCGGCGCTGCATTCGCTGCAAGGCAGCAACTCTACCGCTGCGCCACCATGCCGCCCCAGATGTAGGTGCAATGTAAGGTCATAAGTGATAGGAACAAACTTAGGCCATTCGGCACATCAAGTTTACTCCTCTATTCAATTGTGGCTGATCTATCTCTCCCTCCTAACCCCATTCTCCTGCCTTCTCCCCATAACCCCTGACACCCGCACTAATCAAGAATCTATCTCTGCCTTAAAAATATACACTGACTTGGCCTCCACAGCCTTCTGTGGCAAAGAATTCCACAGATTCACCGCCCTCTGACTAAAGAAATTCCTACTCATCTCCTTCCCAAAGGAACATCCTTTAATTCTGAGACTGTGCCCTCTGGTCCTAGACTCTCCCACTAGTGGAAACATCCTCTCCACGTCCACTCTATCCAGGCATTTCACTATTCGGTAAGTTTCAATGAGGTCCCCCTCATCCTTTTAAACTCCATTGAGTACTGGCCCAGTGCTGTCAAACGCTCATCATACATTCCTGCAATCATTCTTGTAAACCTGTAAATGTAGAATCTGGGGGTGAAATCAATGAGAATGTGGGGGAGAATACAATGAGATCAGTGAAGGATCAGTGGCGCTTGGACAGTATGGATCCGATGGGCCGAAGGGCCTGTTTTGTGCTGTATCACTATTACTAGATTCCCTTCCCTAAATTAAGTATTAACCCAGATAGGTTAAACACAAAGTGCTGGAGTAACTCAGTGGGTCAGGCAGCATCTGTGGAGAACATGGATAGGTGACGTTTCACAGAGTGCTGGAGTAACTCAGTGGGTCAGGCAGCATCTGTGGACAACATGGATAGGTGATTTATATTGGGAAGGACCCTGACCCAAAATGCCATCTGTCCATTGGCTCCAGGGATGCTGCCAGAGCCGCTGAGTTCCTCCAATATTTGAGTTTGGTTTAGTTTAGAGATACAGCGGAGTTTAGAGATACAAGAGGTTCTTTGGCCCACCGAGTCCCCGGCGACCAGCGATCCTCGCACACTGACACTACCTTACACTCACTGGGGACAATTTACATTGATACCAAGCCAATCAAGCTACAATCCTTGTTCAATACATACCAGGGCCCCATCCCCGACCTCTACCTCCGTTACATTGACGACTGCTTTGGTGCCACCTCCTGCACCCACACACAACTGACTGACTTCATCCACTTCACCACCAACTTCCATCCGGCACTCAAATACACCTGGACTTTTTCCGACACTTCCCTACCATTCCTTGACCTCACTATCTCCATCGCAGGTGATAGACTTCTGACCGACATCCACTATAAACCCAGACTCCCATGGCTATCTGGACTACACTTCTTCCCACCCTGCTTCCTGTAAGGACTCCATCCCCTACTCCCAATTCCTCCGCCTACGCCGCATCTGCTCCCAGGATGATGCGTTCCACACCAGGGCATCTGAAATGTCTTAATTCTTCAGGGAACGGGGGCTCCCCTCCTCCACCATAGACGAGGCTCGCACCAGGGTCTCTTCCATACCCTGCAACACTGCTCTCTCTCCCCATCCCCGCACTCGCAACAAGGGCAGAGTCCCCCTAGTCCTCACCTTTCACCCCACCAGCCGTCACATACACCAAGTAATCCTCCGTCAGTTTCGCCACCTCCAACATGACCCCACCACTCGCCACATCTTCCCATCTCCCCCCATGTCTGCCTTCCGCAAAGACCGCTCCCTCCGCAACTCCCTTGTCAATTCTTCACTTCCCTCCCGTACCAACCCCTCCCCAGGCACTTTCCGTTGCAACCGCAAGTGATGCAACACCTGTCCCTTCACCTCCCCCCTCGACTCCATTCAAGGACCCAAGCAGTCGTTCCAGGTGCAACAGATGTTCACCTGTATCTCCTCCAACCTCATCTATTGCATCCGCTGCTCTAGATGTCAGCTGATCTACATCGGTGAGACTAAGCGGAGGCTGGGCGATCGTTTTGCCCAACACCTCCGCTCGGTCCGCAAGAACCTACCTGAACTCCCGGTGGCTCAGCACTTCAACTCCCCCTCCTATTCCCCGTCCGACCTCTCTGTCCTGGGTCTCCTCCATGGCCAGAGTGAGCAACACCGGAAATTGGAGGAACAGCACCTCATATTCCGCTTGGGGAGTCTGCATCCTGCGGGCATGAACATTGAATTCTCCCAATTTTGTTAGCCCTTGCTGCCTCCTCCCTTCCCTCAGCCCTCGGGCTCCTCCTCCTCCTTTTTTCTTCCTTCTCCCCGCCACCCCCTATCAGTCTGAAGAAGGGTTTCGGCCCGAAACGTTGCCTATTTCCTTCGCTCCATAGATGCTGCTGCACCCGCTGAGTTTCTCCAGCATTTTTGTGTACCCAAGCTACAGACCTGTGTGTCTTTGGCATGTGGAAGGAACAAAGATCTTGGAGAAATCCCACGCAGGTCACGGGGAGAACGTACAAACTCAGTACAGACAGCGCCCGTAGTCAGGATGGAACCCGGTCTCTGGCGCTGTGAGGCAGCAACTCTACGCTGCCACTTTGTGCTGTGTTCAGGGATACGGCCCCTGCAGTCTCGCATCATCTCCAGCAGGGGGCAGAGACTCACCATCAGGACGCCCAACATCATATCGTAGTTGTTGATGAGGAATATCAGCTGCTCCCGGCGGGAGGAAAACTCAGCGGCCATCCGCAGCACAAAGTTCTCCACCTCCACCTGTGCAGAGAAAGATCGGTCTGGGTCACAGCGCCGTCGGGAATAGCTCCGTCCAAGCCCCAAGACAAAAAGCAGAGAGTTGTGGAATACTGCAGCCCAGACCATCACACACACAAACCAACCTCCCTTCCATCGACTCAATCTACACCTCACGGTGCCTCAGCAAGTCCAGCAGCAGCATCAAGGAGCGATCTCACCCCGGTCACTCCCTCGTCTCCCCTCTCCCATCAAGAAAGAGATACAGAAGTGTGAAAATGCACCCACCTCCATATTATCTTTAATTGGACTTATCTATATACTTTTAAAACTCTGTATGTGTGTGTGTGTGTGTGCGTGTCTGTGTGTGTGTGTGTGGGTGTATGGCATTTCGCCTTTGAAACGCATCTCCTCGAAAACCAGATGCAAAAACGCGGAGATTTTTACAATTTCAGTAGTGAATTATCTTATGAGCAGAAATCCACTCCTTGGTCAATTATTTCCACAGATTTTGAATAAAATTGATCACAAAACTCACTTAGAAAAAAATAAATTTGCTGCTTGAGCTGCTGACGTCACAATGCCCATATGCGCACCAATCGAGGCCCACCTGCCTCCAGGCCCCACCCCCCGCCGCTGTGGATTAAACCCCCGCGCCCAGCCCAAGTACGCTCGCGCCATGCCTCCCGCAGCTGGCCTCCCCCACCCGCCCGCTCCAACCAACCTCCCCCCCACCCCGTTCTCAAAATGCGCAGAAAAAACGAGCGTTCTGCAGAGGGAGGTCACAGCAGGTTACAGCCGGTCACAGGAGGCCACTGGTTTGCTTCTGAATTCATACCGTCTCCTCCGCCCGATGGTAGAACATGGCGGCGGCAGTTATTGTCGCGCGGGGCACGCAACGAGAAGGTGCGGCCATTACTCCCTCTGGGAAATCTGCAATTCCTCCGTTGATCGCAGGGGCACCGCCCTCCCCCCTCTCTCCCCCCATCCTCCTTCCTTCTCCCCCCCCCCTCCCCCCGCTCCTCCCCTTCTTCCTCCCCCCTCCTTCACCCCCACTCGCCCTCTCCCCCACATCTCCCGCCCCTTCCCTCTCTCTCCACCACTCCCTCCCCCCCCCCCCTACCCCTTCCCTCTCTCCTCCCCCCCCACTCCCCCCCTCCCCTCACCCCTTCACTCCTCCTCATCCACCCCCTCCCATCCCCCACCTCCTCCCCCCCCATCTCATCCCCTTCCCCCCTCACCCACTACCACCTCCCTTCCCTTCCCCCCCCTCCCTCTCCCCTCCCCCCCCCCCTCTCCCTCCCCCTCCCCCTCTCTTCCCCTCTGTCCCCCCCCCTCTCTCTCTGTCTCAGTCATTCTCTCTCTGTCTCTGCCCCTCTCTCTCTGTCTCAGTCATTCTCTCTCTGTCTCTGCCCCTCTCTCCCTGTCTCCGTCATTCTCTCTCTCGCTCTGCCCCTCTCTCCGCCCTCACTCTCCCCCCCCCCCCCCTCTCTATATGTGATTGCAAGTTGGGGGCTATGCATCAGTAGATAGGGCCGTTATGGGGTAAAAGGAGCAAATTAATAATATTAATATAATATCAAGGGGGTAGTTAGTGTGTATGCGGGGCGTGGGTTAGTTAGTGAGTGTGACGCTGCATACTGCATCTCCACTAAATGTTGTCGCCTTTATCTGTTCCATGTGGACGACGTGTTTGTACTCGTTCATTGTTGTTTGACTGGATTTTCACTGTTCTTCAGTGCACGTGGTAATGATAATAAACTACATACACACATGCCCACATTTGTATGCACACAGGTACATACAGACGTACATACGAACACACGTACCTACACAAACGTACACGCACACGTATACGCACGTACATACACACACGTGCAAACACACACATGTACACGCACACACCCATACGTACTTGCAGATGTACGCACACACCCCCGTACACACATACACACCTGTACACGCGCACACACGTAAGTACACGCAGACACACACATCCGTACACACAAACGCCTGTATACACACATTATGTACACGCACGTACGTACACACGTACACCGACACACACACGTACTGTAGACGCACACGTACATGCACACACGTACACACATACATGTACACACACTCACACACAAACACGTACATGTACACACACATACACATACATACACACTCACATATGTACATACACACACACACACACACACACACACAGGTACACACACACACACACACACGTACGTACACACACACATAGACGTGCGTACACACGTGCAGCTGGCTGGGTGATCACCAGGAGACAAGGTGGGTGTTGCTGAGAGAGCCCAGTGTTATCCTGGACCCGGTCCTGTCCTCTCACACCCCAGGAACGTGTCACCCCCCCACTCCCGAGCCGCTGTACTGGTGGGGGGTGTGGGGGGTGTTGGGAGATGACCCGGCTCACACACTGACCTGTAGCTGGGCCAGTAGGCTGTGTGCTTTTTCGTTGGGGTAGGTTTCGTTGATGCTGACGATCGCTGAGGAGAACTCTGCGTACCTCCTGGTAACCTGCGGGGGGAGAGAGAGGGGGGGAGGAGTGGACAGGAGTTACAGACGGCACCTGACAGCACCCTGCTGCCTCACGATCGGACGGCACCTTGAACCCCAGAGACACACACACACACAAGATAAACAGCGGGCCAGGCAGAAGAGGGCTCTCCTCGAGCCCCTTGTCCGGGGTTACGTTCGTGCCCGGGTGGGGTTAGAGAGGGACGACACACTGTCCACGGACGCTCTGGGGGATTTCCGGGACCGCTGGGCACCGCGGGGGGTGGAATGTATCCTTGACAAGGATTTTAATATAGTTAGTCATAGAGACATACAGTGTGTAGGGACTGGGTGTGTGTGGGTGGAGTGTGTGGACCAGGTGCGTACGTGGGCTGTGTGGCCCTTACATAGTGGGGCCGGGTGTGTGTGTGTGTGTGTGTGTGTGGCCGGGTGTGCGTGCGTGCGTGCGTGTGTGTGTGGGGGGCCGGGTGCGTGTGCGCGTGTGTGGGGGGGGCCGGGTGTGTACGTGGACTGTGTGGGCCTTACTTAGTGGGACCGGGTGTGTACGTGGGCCTTACATAGTGGGGCCGGGTGTGGGCCTTACTTAGTGGGACCGGGTGTGTACGTGGGCCTTACATAGTGGGGCCGGGTGTGGGCCTTACACAGTGGGGCTGGGTGTGGGCCTTACTTAGTGGGGTTGGGTGTGGGCCTTACACAGTGGGGCTGGGTGTGGGCCTTACACAGTGGGGCCGGGTGTGGGCCTTACACAGTGGGGCTGGGTGTGGGGCTGGGTGTGGGCCTTATATAGTGGGGCTGGGTGTGGGCCTTACATAGTGGGGCCGGGTGTGGGCCTTACTTAGGGCCGGGTGTGGGCCTTACTGGGTGTGGGCCTTACATAGTGGGGCCGGGTGTGGGCCTTACATAGTGGGGCCGGGTGTGGGCCTTACATAGTGGGGCCGGGTGTGGGGGGGCCTTACATACATAGTGGGGCCTGGGTGTGGGCCTTACATAGGTGTGTACGGGTGTGGGCCTACATAGTGGGGCCGGGTGTGGGCCTTACATAGTGGGGCCGGGTGTGTACGTGGGCCTTACATAGTGGGGCTGGGTGTGGGCCTTACATAGTGGGGCTGGGTGTGGGCCTTACATAGTGGGGCCGGGTGTGGGCCTTACATAGTGGGGCCGGGTGTCGAGGGCTCCCAGTTTCTGTGGGTCTGTGGTGCGAATGTTCTGGGTGTTCAGCTCCAGGATAAACTCAAACCTCGGCCACAGGATCTCCAGCAGGGTGTCCCAGTACCTGGAGAGACACACGGAGCCGTTACCAACCTTGCCCTCTCTTGCAGCATCTTTAACCAAAAATAGATTCATTCAGTATTTACAACACCAAGTAATTCAGAACAAAACCCACCCACACAATACAAGTACAACAAATGTTCTTAAACATATGGGCAGTCACGGTGGTGCAGCGATAGAGTTGCTGCCTTACAGCGAATGCAGCGCTGGAGACCCGGGTTCGATCCCGACTACAGCACGTCTGAAAGGAGTTTGTACGTTCTCCCCGTGACCTGCAAGGGTTTTCTCTGCGATTCAGTTAACTCCCACGCTCCAAAGACGTACAGGTTTGTAGGTTAATTGGCTTGGTAAATGTAAAGATTGTCCCTCGTGGGTTAATGTGCGGGGATTGCTGGGCGGCGTGGACCGGTGGGCCGAATGGCCTGTTTCCACTGTAATAAACTAAACGTGTAAGGAGTGGATGCGAAAGCAGGATAACATAGAAGTAGTGAGAACAGGTGATCAATGGTCGGCCTGGCCTGTTTCCATGAGGTATCTCTAAACTAAACTCAACTTAACCAAACTAAGATGACGGGGGTCAGGCAGCACCTGTGGAGAACGTGGATAGGTGACGTTTCACAGAGTGCTGGAGGAACTCAGCGGGTCAGGCAGCATCTGTGGAGAACGTGGATAGGTGACGTTTCACAGAGTGCTGGAGGAACTCAGCGGGTCAGGCAGCATCTGTGGAGAACGTGGATAGGTGACGTTTCACACAAGTCTGAAGAAGTGTCTCGACCCAAAACATCGCCCCTCTCCAGAGATGCTGCCTGTCCCTCTGAGTTACTCCAGCATTTTGTGTCTATCTTCGGTTTAAACCAGCATCTGTAGTTCCCTTCTTATGACTGGTGTCGGGGGAGAAGGAGATACCTAGATAAGGAAGTGTAAGGTGTGAAAAAAGGACTAAGGGAATAGTGAAGGAAATTGTAGAATTGATCAGTGTTCACTGGGAAAAGGTGACAACAAAGCAAACAGAGATAAAATGCAGTCAGAGCCAGTAAGACTGGAGGGAGAACTGGGAAGGGGGAAAGAGGGAAAGTAACCCTGACTTGAAGCTAGAGAAGTCAATGTGTAAGAAGGAACTGCAGATGAGTTTTTGTGGGAAACGTCACCTATCCATGTTCTCCAGAGATGCTGCCTGTCTCGCTGAGTTACTCCAGCACTCTGTGAAACGTCACCTATCCATGTTCTCCACAGATGTTGCCTGTCTCGCTGAGTTACTCCAGCACTCTGTGAAACGTCACCTATCCATGTTCTCCACAGATGCTTTCTTCAGAAATCAATGTTCATACTGCTGGGGTGCAAACTGCCCGAGCGATATATGAGGTGTTGTTTGTCTCCAGCATTGGACATTCTGCTTCACCTACTTGTCGGCAGCAGGGACGTTCCGCTTGGTCATCATGGTCTTGAAGCGGAGGATGATGTGGATGGACAGGAAAACGGCGATACTGTCGTAGCAATCGGCAACATAGGTGTCCATGTGTTTCTGAATGGGAATTACACAGAGACCATTCTGATTCACAGATCAGGATCTTACAGAAACAGAACAATTCTGTAGAGATTGGGCAGGCCAGATGTAGGAACAATGTTCCCCATGTTGGAGGAGTCCAGAACCAGGGCTCACAGTTTAAGAAAAAGGGGTTGGCCATGTAAATATGATCATGGCTGATCATCCAAAATCAGTACCCTGTTCCTGCCTTCTCCCCATATCTGTTGATACCGTTATCCGTAAGAGCTAAATCTAACTCTCATGAAAGCATCCAGTGAATTGGCCTCCACTGTCATCTGTGGCAGAGAATTCCACAGATTCACATCTCTGTGTGTGAAATATTTATTTTCCTCATCTCCGTTCTAAATGGCCTACCCCTTATTCTTAAACTGTGACCATTGGTTCTGGACTCCCCCAACATGGGGAGCATTTTTCCTGCATCGAGGCCAAATGCAAGGGTAAATAATTTCTCTCCACCAGCGGCAAGAGTCTGCTTAAACTCACCAAGAACATGCTGAGGGTTTTGCCCATGATGGCGTTGAAGAGATCTTGAGCGGAGTTTCCGGTCACCATGAAGAAGTCACAGAGGAAGAGGTATTCACGACAGCTGTTGTCCAGAAGGGCGTAGTGCTGGCTCCGAAACAGGCTCTCAAAGGGGTACTGGGAGGGGAGGAGACTAACGTCACATCACATAAGATAAGACAAAAAATACTGGAGTAACTCTGGGACAGGCAGCATCTCTGGAGAGAAGGTATGGTGACGTTTCGGGTCAAGACCCTTCTTCAGACTGATGCTTCTTGGACTCCCCCTGACAGTCTTCTTCTCTTTCTAGACCTCGTTATTTCTAACTGTTGGCGTGACATCGACCGTCTCAACTTTTTCACCCCCTTTATTTAGTCTAACCTCACCCACTCACCCCCTCTGGATGTATAGCCCTCCGCTCACTCTATAGACTGCAGCAACCCCGACACTCGTCTGCAAGGCAGGTGCCGTGGTAGTCTGGCGCAAGGATCTCTGTCTAGCTGACCTAGTCCAATCTGGCTGACCTAGTCTAGCTGAGGCCAGGCGACAACTCTCAGACACCTCCTCCTACTTAGCAAAGTCATAAGAGCATCTAAATCATCTATATTTTGTGTTATTGTCTATCCATAGTCAATATTTTAATACTAAATATCAGTTTTAGTCCCATGTATTGTGCAAATAAATAATAATCTTGATTATATTGAGTGGATGTTTCTAGATTAATTTATGGGAATTAAACATTAAATTCCTTCCATCTGGCATATAAATTCATGACAATGAGATTTAAAAATCATGTTATATTGTGAATTCTTGTGTGAATGGGATTAGTTTGTCAATTGGATACTTAGGCTATTTTTAAAAATTATCCTTTTCTTAAGTAATGGAATCTACAGGACATTCTTCATGGGAAAGTAGTGGGCAGAAAGGCATGTAATGCGTGGTTTGAAGAGCAAAAACTGGTAGTTCACAATGCCTAAATTGAAAAGTTGAGGAAAAACAAGGTGTACAGAGTTGCTTATTGGTTACAATCTGAGGAGTATGATGATGCTACTGATTATGATATGCCAATGTACCAGCTAGCAACTGATCTTCTCCAGAAAGACTTGGTCTATTACTAGAAATTGTAATTTATTTACCAATCTGTTACGGACTTACAGCATATATTACAATAATATTAAAGTTCTGATCTTGAGAATATCACATTTTTGAATTTAAGGCAGTCTGGGTGTTTATTACTATTTCCGTCACAACGGTCAATTTTGTAATTAACTACAATTAAGTAATTAACTAATTATATGCTTTAATTTCAGGTCATCCAAGTAAGATGTTTTATATTTGTTTCAGAATGCTTCAATCTATAATAACTGAAAATTCCATTCAGTTCTCTTAATTTTTAAGAAAGTTATGGCCATTTGACTGTCCTCGATCACAGCTTAGTGTTAAGTCAATCGAAAAGCAATAGGGAACAAGATGCTAATTTCCAAGTATGAAAATGGCCATAACTTTTTTAATACTGAAGATATGAAAGTCAATTAGGTGTCAAAATAAACTTATTTTTATGCTTTATATGATGGGATAAATTACAGACTTGATTTTTTAAATCTCAAATTGTTGTAACATTGCTACTAAATGATATTCACCGTAGCCTGTGTCTGTACACTGTGGTCGGCTTGATTGTAATTGTGTATAGTCTTTACTCTGTCTGGATATCACGCAGTAAAAAGATTTTCACTCTACCTCGGTACACGTGACAGTATTAGACTTAGCTGAAGCTGGGTCTCTGGCACTGTGAGGCAGCAGCTCTACCGCTGCGCCACTGTGACGCTCCAGATGGATGGAGCAAGTGACAAATTCACCTTGAGTTTGAGTTCAGGTAATATCACGTGTACCGAGGTACAGTGAAAAGCTTTTGATGCGTGCTAACCAGTCAGCGGAGAGACGGAGAAGATTTACGAGGATGTTATAACCATATAACCATATAATAACCATATAACAATTACAGCACGGAAACAGGCCATCTCGGCCCTACAAGTTCCTGCCAAACAAATTTTTTTCCCCTTAGTCCCACCTGCCTGCACTCGTACCATAACCCTCCATTCCCTTCTCATCCATAGGCCTATCCAATTTATTTTTAAATGATACCAATGAACCTGCCTCCACCACTTCCACTGGAAGCTCATTCCACACCGCTACCACTCTCTGAGTAAAGAAGTTCCCCCTCATATTACCCTTAAACTTCTGTCCCTTAATTCTGAAGTAATGTCCTCTTGTTTGAATCTTCCCTATTCTCAAAGGGAAAAGCTTGTCCACATCAACTCTGTCTATCCCTCTCATCATTTTAAAGACCTCTATCAGGCCCCCCCTTAACCTTCTGCGCTCCAAAGAATAAAGCCCTAACTTGTTCAACCTTTCTCTGTAACTTAGTTGCTGAAACCCAGGCAATTTTCTAGTAAATCTCCTCTGTACTCTCTCTATTTTGTTGACATCCTTCCTATAATTTGGCGACCAAAATTGTACACCATACTCCAGATTTGGCCTCACCAATGCCTTACAATTTTAACATTATCCCAGGTTCTATAGTCAATGCTCTGATTTATAAAGGCTAGCATACCAAAAAGCTTTTTACCACCCTGATCTATATGAAGATTCAACCTTCAAGGAACTATGACTTGAGAATACCCAGATCCTGAAGTTTAGGTGTATTCATGAGGGGGGACTTCTTTACTCAGAGAGTGGTAGCTGTGTGCGAATGAGCTTCCAGTGAAGGTGGTGGAGGCAGGTGCCATCTTTCAGCCCATTTTTTCCAAATAAAATCACTCTGTAGACTTTGGAAATCCTCTTCATTATCCACAACAAAGGAATCTTGGTCTCATCTGCATACTACTAATCCTATTTACCACACCTTCATCCAGCCCTTGATGTACATGACAAACAACAAAGGACCCAACACAGATCCCTGAGGCACCCCACTAGTCACCTGCCTCCAACCCAATAAACAGCCATCCACCATCACCCTCTGGCTTCTCCCTGAGGAGCCACTGTTGAAGGTCCATCTTGCTCTCCTGCAGATACTGGTTGAACTTCTTAACCGCCTGCAACCCTTGTCAAAGCATCCTTACTAAAGTGCATATAGACAACATCCACTGCTTTACCCTCGTCAATTTCCCTAGTAACCTCTTCAAAAAATTCAAGAAGATTAGTCAAACATGACCTTCCAGGCAAAATCCATGTTGACTGTTCCTAATCAGACCCTGTTTATCTAGATGCTTATCTATTGTCTCTAAGTCCAAAGCAAGCGCTGTCTGCGGAGGGCGCTCAGCATCGCCAAGGACTGCTCTCACCCCAACCATGGACTGTTTACCCTCCTCGGGGACTATTCCCGTTTCTAATGACATTACAAATCTTTCTCCGTTAGCCCCGGCAGGTCAACACTAACAGCCCTCAATGTCCGGCGGGAATATCCTGTCTACTAAAGAACGTATCCACTTTTACTGCCAAAAGTGTCACCACTTCCCCCCCCTTTGAACCCCCCCCCATAGCTACTTACTAGTTTTTTTCTACCTCACATCGTTCTATGTCCTTCTCCTTGGTGAGGGAAGATGCTTCAATGCTCCCCCTTCGTTGTCTCTGTACTGTCCACTCTGACTCCAATGACCAATTAAATTGAATCTGAATCTATTAATAAGCTGAGAAACCCTTTGGATTGACTTTCACCTTACTTGCCAAAGCAACCTCATATCTTCTTGTAGCTTTTGCCAGGACTAGAAGGTGTGAGCTATAAGGAGAGGTTGAGGAGGCTGGGACTCTATGCCATTGAGCGCAGGAGGATGAGGGGTGATCTTATAGAGGTGTATACTGTAATATCATGAGAGGAATAGATCCGGTATTTGCAGTCTCTTGCCCAGAGTGGGGGAATCAAGGACCACAGGATATAGGTTCAAAGTGATGGGGAAAATATTTAATAGGAATCTGAGGGGCAACTTTTCCACACAGACGGTGGTGGGTGTATGGATCAAGCTGCCAGAGGAGGTACTTGAGGCTGGGACAGGTACGTGGATAGGAAAGGTTTGGAGGGATATGGACCAAACGCAGGCAGGTGGGACGAGTGTAGCTGGGACATGTTGGCCAGTGTGGGCAAGTTGGGTCGAAGGGCCTGTTTACACACAGTATCACTCTATGACTGGTTGACAACCCCAGAGCAGAAGCGTCCACGTGGTGTGGCTGGAAACTGGAAGTATCCCAAGCAAATACTGCTACCACCATCATCTACTGCGACAAGCGATGGCTCCCACTGATTGTGGCAGAAGCTTGCATCCTTCACAGGACGGATGATGACAGCGAGGCCAACATTTGTAACAAGATTGTCACGAAAAGGAGAAGAATCCATGACAGTACATGATTACAATCCAGCCGTCCACAGTGTACAGATGCAGGATAAAGGGAATAATGTTTAGTGTAAGATACAGTCCATTAAAGATAGTCCAGGGGATCTGCTCAGCTATTGCCGTGAGATGTTCCGGTTTAGTTTAGTTTTAGTATAGTTTACAGATACAGCACGGAAACAGGCCCTTCAGCCCACCGGGTCCATGCTGACCAGCGATCGCCCGTCCACACACTAGTTTAGTTTAGAGATACAGCACGGAAACAGGCCCTTCGGCCCACCGAGTCCGTGCTGACCAGCGATCGCCCGTTCACACACTAGTTTAGAGATACAGCATGGAAACAGGCCCTTCGGCCCACCGAGTCCATGCCGACCAGCGATCCCCGCACATATTAACACTATCCTGCACACACACACACAAGGGACAGTTTTACATTTACACCAAGCCAATTAACCTACCACCCTGTATGTCTTTGGAGTGCGGGAGGAAATCCCACGTGATCATAGGGTGAACGTACAAACTCTATCCACAGCCGCCACTGCCTGACCTGCTGAGTGCTGCCAGCTCCGTCTGCTGGACTGACCATGGGGAATGGACAGTGGGGGGGGCGGTTTGGAAGGGAGGGGTTGGAAAGGGAGGGAGGGGGTAGCACGCTTACCCGAGTTTCGTTCTTCTGTGCTGCGTGGGGCACAATGATGGGGGCTTCCAGTTCCGATGAGGCAATCACGTTTCCACGGTTTCCCAGGGTGAAGATGGTGTTCCTGTTCTTCAGCGACGGCTTGGAGAAGAAGCGTTGAGCAGTGAGTCAAGGTGAACTACGTAGATGCCGGTGTAAACCGAAGATAGACGCAACATGCTGGAGTAACTCTGCGGGACAGGCAGCATCTCTGGAGAGAAGGAATGGGTGGCATTTCTGGTCGAGACTCTTCTTCACTCATTCTTCTGAAGAAGGGTCTCGACCCGAAGCTTCACCCATCCCTTCTCTTCAGAGATGCTGCCTGCCCCGCTGAGTTGCTCCAGTCAAGGCTAAATGTTGCTGCTTAATGTTGCAGGGGACTACCCGAGCTGTGACTACTGAAGTTCACCAGGGTTTTGTTGGCCGTCGATAGCAGCAGTGTCACGATACGCAGTTTGCACTGGCAAAGCATTTGTCGGCACTGGTCCTGTACTCGCTGGAGTTTAGAACAATGAGGGAGGGACCTCACTGAAACATACAGAATAGTGAAAGGCTTGGATATAGTGGATGTGGAGAGGATGTTTCCACTAGTGGGAGTCTAGGGCCAGAGGTCACAGCGTCAGAATAAAACGACGTTCTTTTAGGAAGATGAGAAATTTATTTCATCAGAAGGTGATGAATCTGTGGAATTTTTTGCCTCAGACGGCTGTGGAGGCCAAGTCAGTGGATATTTTTAAAGCAGAGATAGGTAGATTCTTGATTAGTACAGGTGTCAGATGTTATAGGGAGAAGGCAGGAGAATGGGGTTAGGACGGAGAGATAGATCAGCCATGATTGAATGGCGGAGTCGACTTGATGGGCCTAATGGTCCAATTCCACTCCTATTCCTTATGGCCTTAAAGGATATCTTTCTTGGCCGTGTCCTCCACTCCCATCAGATCATCCTTGTCTGCGACCTCTTCATACTGGGGAGGAGAACAAGGTTCAATGACAGTAGAGCACAAATTACACAAGACTTTGCAATGGTAATGGCTGCCTTCATCACAGACACCGCACATGGATAGGTGACGTTTCACAGAGTGCTGGAGTAACTCAGCGGGTCAGGCAGCATCTATGAAGGGCATGGATAGGTGATGTATCATGGATAGATGAGCGTGGTGGAGAGGGAGGGTGGGGAGAGAGGGAGGAGAAGGAGGGGATGGGTGGAGGGAGGGGAGGGAGGGGAGAGGGGGTGGGGTTGGGAGGGAGAGGTAGGGAGGGAGGGGAGGGGCTCTGACCTGCACTTTCATCAGCCGGCTGCTGTAGGACTTGAAGTAGGACAGGTAGATCTTGCTGACGGTGTCCACGTATTCATCCCGGATCTCCTTCGCTACCTGACGCTCGTTTGCCAGCAAGAACAGGTAGAAAAACCTTAGGGGGGGAAGAGCAGGCAATGATGGTGGTGGGAGGGAGGGAGAATGGGGTTAGGAGGGAGAGATAGATCAGCCATGATTGAAAGGCTGAGTAGACTTGATGGGCCAAAAGGCCTCATTCTACTCCTATCCCGAATGAATGAATACGTTTATTGGCCAAGTATGTTCACATACAAGGAATTTACCTTGGTGCTCTGCTCACAAGTAACAACACACCATACAGTAAACAATTAAGAATAAAACATCAAACATTAAAAATAAAACATTACAGTTTAAACATGTGAATGAAATAAAATACCAGAGCAAAAGGAGGCTACAGATTTTTGGTTATGAGTAGAGCTACTACTCGTGGAAGAAAGCTGTTTTTATGTCTGGCTGTGGCAGCTTTGAGAGTCGCCTTTCAGAGGGAAGTGATTCAAAGAGTTTGTGAGAGGGGTCAGAGATGATCATACTCGCTCGCTTCCTGGCCCTTGCAGTGTACAGTTTGTCATTGGAGGGAAGGTTGCATCCGGTAGTTGCATCCGGTAATTATCCGGTAGGCGGCGCGACTCTCGTCAGCAGCCCGTCTGCGTTTTTATTATTTTTTGTCTATGTTTTTATGTAGTTTTTGTTATTTCTTGTTGGGGTGTGTGTGTGTGGGGGGGGGGGGGGGTGGGGGTGGGAGGGAGGGGGCAACTTTTAAATCTCTCCCTGCACGGGAGACCCGACCTTTTCTTTGTCAGGTCTTCGTTGTCGTTGGGGCTGCAACGAGGAGCGGCCTCCAACAGGAGAAGACCGGGGGCTCTGGTGCCGACGACTCACCTCACCGTCGCGGAGCTGGCCGAGTCCGGAGCGGGTGGAGCGGTGGTGGAGCGCTGCTGCTGCTGCGGCCCGACCTCCGGAGATTCGGAGGCTGCAACTGCGGGTCTGGTGGACGGCGGCACCGGGAGCCCGCGGGTCCCTGGAGGGAGACCGCTTTTCAGGGCTCCTGCAACGGCGACTTCTCCCGCCCGAGTTGCGGGGTCGAAGAGCTCCTGGAGCGGGGCCTTACATCATCGCCCCGCGCGGCTTGGAATGGCCGCGGGACTCTGCGAGCGCACGCCGGGGGCTCCAACATCAAGAACCCGGTGTGCGACCTTGCACCACCCGGCGTGGCTTTAATGGCCGCGGGACAATCGCCATCGCCAGCCGGGGGCTTTGACTTTGACATCGGGGGGGGGGGGGGAGAGTGCAGTGGAGAGATACGTTTTTTTGGCCTTCCATCACAGCGATGTGATGGATGTTTATGTAAATTATATTGTGTCTTGGGTCTATTTGTTTGGAATGTATGGCTGCAGAAACGGCATTTCGTTTGGACCTCAAGGGGTCCAAATGACAAATAAATTGAATCTTGAATCTTGAATCTTGCAGCCAATAAACTTAGCTGATCGGACGATTGGCTGCAGCCTCCGGGTGTCGTGCTTGGTAGCTGAGCCAAACCAGACCATGATGGAGAAGGTGTGACCTTATAAGGGGAACAGGCAGTCGGGGTGGACTGAGCGGAGATGTTCAGCGAAACGGTCGCCGAGCCAGCGCTTGGTCTCGCTGATGTAGAGAAGTTGACAGCTGGAAAAGCGGACACAGTAGATGAGGTTGGAGGAGGTGCAGGTGAACCCTTGCCTCATAATGAAAGACTGTTTGGGACCTTAGATGGAGGCGAGGGGGGAGATGAGAAATGTGGCACCTGGATCTCACACCTTGTACGGGACAGGGAGATGACTTACCTGTACCTCAGTCTGTTACGTGACGGGGACAGAGAGAGGCCGTACCTGTATCTCACCTGTTACATAGAAACATTGAAACATAGAAAATAGATGCAGGAGGCCATTCGGTCCTTCGAGCCAGCACCGCTATTCATTGTGATCATGGCTGATCGTCCCCTATCAATTACCCATGCCTGCCTTCTCCCCATATCTCTTGACTCCACTAGCCCCTAGAGCTCTCTTTTAAATCCATCCGGTGACTTGGCCTCCACTGCCCTCTGTGGCAGGGAATTCCATAAATTCACAACTCTCTGGGTGAAAAAGTTTTTTCTCACCTCAGTCTTAAATGACCTCACCTTTATTCTAAGACTGTGGCCCCTGGTTCTGGACTCGCCCCACATTGGGAACAATTTTCCTGCATCTAGCTTGTCCAGTCCTTTTATAATGTTAAATATTTCTATCATCCTTCTAAACTCCAGTGAATACAAGCCTAGTCTTTTCAATCTTTCCACCATCCCAGGGATCAATCTCGTGAGCCGACACTGCACTGCCTCAATCACAAGGATGTCCTTCCTCAAATTAGGAGACCAAAACTGTACACAATACTCCAGATGTGGTCTCATTAGAGCCCTATAAAACTGCAGAAGAACCTCTTTACTCCGATACTGAAATGCTCTTGTTATGAAGGCCAACATTCCATTAGCTTTCTTCACTGCCTGCTGTACCTGTAAGCCAACTTTCAGTGACCGGTGTACAAGGATGCCCAGTCTCGCTGCACCTCACCCTTACCCAACCTAACCTAACCCCATGTACAGGACAGACACAGAGAGAGATGCCATACCTGTATTTCAGCAGTGCGTTCTGAGGAACCTGGTAGTTGGTCATGGGTTTGCGAAATGAATAGATCTTCTGCAGAATAAACTCCCTGATCTTCGAAACAGCCTGCACAAACGACAAGCAGAACAGTCATCCCTTTTGCAGTGGAGCGCTGATCCCTTGAACTTTAGCCCGCGAATGCCAACCAATGGGTGGCAACTGAAGGCATTCTGCACTACCCGCTGCGTCACCATGCCTGCCGTAGTAGACAAGTTACAGAAAGAGAGATGCCACATCTGTACTTCCGGCCTGGTATTGGTCAGTGACAAAGAGAGGCCGTACCTGTATCTCACCTGTTGTACAGGATAGAGACAGAGAGAGAGAAAGAGAGAGATGCCATACAGAGAGTTGTGAGTCTGTGGAATTCTCTGCCTCAGAGGGTGGTGGAGGTGATGGATACTTTCAAGAGAGAGCTAGATAGGGCTGTTAAAGATAGCGGAGTCAGGGGATATGGGGAGAAGGCAGGAACGGGGTACTGATTGGGGATGATCAGCCATGATCACATTGAATGGCGATGCTGGCTCGAAGGGCCGAATGGCCTACTGCTGCACCTATTGTCTATTGATGCTGAAGCCCGTACCTTAATCTTGAGGCGGTCCAGGATGTCTTGCACATCAGAGCAGGCCAAGGTCTCCTTGAAGGACTGCTCTTTGACGTAGTTAATCTTGTTGTTGAGCTCGTGGAGCTGCTCCACAAACTGTTGCTCAGTGACTGGGGTGTCCAGGATGGTGCTGTAACGTAAATGGGCAGGGAGGGGGTGAGAGGCAGTCAGTGCCAGAGATGGGCATGGCACCAGCTGAGCAGGTTTCAACGCTCGTATCATACCCTCCCCCCCCCCCCCCCCCCCCGAAACATTGATGGCCTTCATAACAAAAGAAGTTGAGTATAGAAGCAAAGAGGTCCTTCTGCAGTTGTACAGGGGGACCACACCTGGAGTATTGTGTGCAGTTTTGGTCTCCTAATTTGAGGAAGGACATTCTTGCTATTGAGGGAGCGCAGCTTAGGTTCACAAGGTTAATTCCTGGGATGGCGGGACTGTCATCTGCTGAGAGAATGGAGCGGCTGGGCTTGTGTACACTGGAATTTAGAAGGATGAGAGGCGATCTTATTGAAACATTTAAGATTATTAGGGGATTTGGACACGCTAGAGGCAGGAAACATGTTCCCAATGTTGGGGGGAGTCCAGAACCAGGGATCACACAGTTTAAGAATAAGGGGTAAGCCATTTAGAACGGAGATGAGGAAAACGGGTGGATGAGTCGGGGTGGGCGGATGGGTCGGTGGGTGGATTGGTTGGGGTGGGGGGGTGGGTGGCGGGGTGGGTAGTGGATGGGTCGGAGTGGATGGGTCGGGGTGGGTGGGTGGGTGGATGTGTTGGGGTGGGTGCGTACGGGGTGGGTCGGTGGGTCGGGGTTGGTTGGTTGGGTTGGGGTGGGTCGGCGGTGGGTAGTGGGTGGGTCGGGGTGGGGTGGGTTGGGGGAGGGGTGGATGAGTCGGGGTGGGTTGGTGGGTCGGGGTGGGGGTGGATGGGTCGGAGGTGGGTGTGGGGTGGGTCGGTGGGTGGATTGGTTGGGGTGGGGTGGGTGGGTGCGGGGTGGGTAGTGGATGGGTCGGGGTGGGTGGTCGGGGTGGGTGGGTCGGGGTGGGTGGGTGGGTGGATGTGTCAGGGTGGGTGGGTTGGTGGATGGGTTTGGGTGGGTGGGTGCGGGGGTGGGTCGGTGGGTGGATTGGTTGGGGGGGGGGGGGGTCGGCAGTGGGTAGTGGGTGGGTCGGGGGGGTGGGTGGGTGGGTTGGTTGGGGGAGGGGTGGGTCGGGGTGGGTGGATGAGTCAGGGTGGGTGGGTGCAATGGTTGGTCAGGGTGGGTGGGTGGGTGCGGGGTTGGTCAGGGTGGGTGGGTTGGTCAGGGTGGGGTGGGTGCCACTGAGCCCGGTCACTCACGTGATCATGATGTTGGGCACGATGAGCTCGTCCACTAACTGGCTGAGTTCGCTGCGCACGGACTGACGGTTCTTCAGCTTGATGTTCATGGCGATGGACTGCTCCTGTAAAGTCTGGATCTCACAGCTGATGCTGCTCAGGTCACACTGGAAGGTGCTCAGCATCTGCTCCATCCTCTGCCACAAGGCACACAGCAGACAAAGAGGGTCAGAGAGTCATACAGCATGGAAACAGGTCCTTCAGCCCAGCTCATCAATGCCAAACAAGATGCCCCATCTAATCTCGTCATCGAAAGGGTTGAGGGAAGATTTACGAGTATGTTGCGAGGACTAGAGGGTGTGAGCTATAGGGAGAGGTTGAGTAGGCTGGGTCTCTGTTTATAAGTTTATAATTCATAAGAGCAGAAGTAGGCTATTCGGCCCATCGAGTTTACTGTGCCATTCAATCATAGCTGATCTGTCTTTCTCTCTCAACCCCATTCTCCTGCCTTCTCCCCATAACTCTTGACACCCTTACCAATGAATAAGACTTTACAAATCCATAAGCTCTTGAGATAAACATATTACAATCTACTCATCTTTCTTATCATTTTCACAATTTCCCACATCAGAGTCGCAAAACCATAAAGCTGATCGTTTAGCGCTCAAATAGATCACAGAGTCTGCATTTGCTTTTACCACTCACTGTATGGGTATTACCACATGCAGAACACCAAATGTATCTAAAATTGGACCGGGCAGGATTTTTAGTAAATCTGTGGACCATTTTTCTGTAAATGTGCAATATTTGGTCTCATTTCTGCTTTGCCCAGTCTATTTGTCTTGAAGCTCAGTATTGCTAAACTCTGCTACCTTAGACCCACTGCATTTTCAAAGTCTCGCATGACTCTATGTTTCAGGGAGACAACATCTCATTCCACTGAACTCCCGAGTGTGTTGGCTATAATGGATTTCCAGAGATAACAAAAACCCAGAAAGCATTCTCTAATACTGCCTGTAATACAAGTATATCTCCTTCCCTTGGTGCAGTGTATGGTACTCCGGGCAAGGTCATATGGAACTGGAACAGAAATAGACCACTGAACCCGAGCCCCATTCAATGGGATCACAACTAATTTGATTTTAGCTCGAGCATTACTTGCCTGACATTTCCCATAACCATCAATATCGCAACGGACCAAAGTTGTCTAATATTATAGTTCCATGGTGTGTAGGAGGATGAGGGGTGATCTTACAGTAGTGTACACAATCATGAGAGGAATACATCGGGTAGATGCAGAGTCTTTTACCCAGAGTGGGGGAATCGAGGACCAGAGGACATAGGTTCAAGGTGAAGGGGAAAAGATTCAATAGGAATCTGAGGGGTAACTTTTTGGATGTATGGAACAGGCTGCCAGAGCAGGTAGTTGAGGCTGGGACTATCCCATCGTTTAAGAAAGGTACGTGGATAGGTACATGGATAGGACAGGTTTGCAGGTTTATGGACCAAGAGCAGGCAAGTGGGTTTAGTGTAGCTGGGACATTGTTGGCCTGTGCGTCTACCCGATCTATTCCTCTCATGATTTTGTACACCTCTGTAAGATCTCCCCTCATCCTCCTGCGCTCCATGGAATAGAGACCCAGCCTACTCAACCTCTCCCAACAGCTCACACCCTCTAGTCCGGGCAACATCCTCGTTGACCTCCATACAAGAGCAGCCCAGTGGAGTCCCTGGCCACGACCCTGCCAGTATCACTGTGGCAGTGTCCTCAAGGCTGTGGCTGCACCCACCTACCTCCAGGATGGTGTCACAGGCTGTGATCTGGTTGTGCAGGCTGGCGATGTTCTCACTCTCCTTGATGTCTGTTGTGGCCGCTGAGGAACACAGTGAGAATTCAGAGCAAAGAGCACAACTCCCACCGTTCCAGAGCCCAGCGGCTGCACGAGGGATCAGTTCATAGCAGGTGGAGCTGGAGTACCCTGCTGTTGTTACCTGTCCATGTACCTGCCCTGTGTCATTACCTGTCCATGTACCTGCCCTGTGTCATTACCTGTCCATGTACCTGCCCTGTGTCCGTACCTGTGATGGACCGGGCCATTTACCTGTCCTGTGTCAGTACCTGTACACTGGGCAGTGTGCGTGTACCTGCCCTGTGTCAACTCTATCAGACATCCACAGATGTACAGTAGAGAGCACACTGACTGGCTGCATCACAGCCAGGTCAGCAACTCACCACCCAGGAGCCAAGGTGAGTACAGAGAGTGGCGGACACTGCCCGGTCCTTCACGGGTACTCACCTCCCCACCATCGAAGGGATCTACAGGAGTTGTTGCCTCAAAGAGACCAACAGCAACATCAGAGACCCACACCACCCTGGCCATGTTCTATCTCGCTGCTACCATCGAGAAGAAGGTACAGGAGCCTGAATACGCACACACCTCCAGATTCAGGGACACTTTCTTCCCAGCTGTTAACCTATCACCAACTAGACAGCGGTCCTGACCTCCCATCTACCTCATTGGAGACCCTTGGACTATCTTTAATCTGACTTTATCTTGCACTAAACATTATTCCCTTTATCCTGTATCTGTACACTGTGATGTTAATCATATATAGTCTTTATGCTGATTGGATAACACACAACAAAAACAGTTCTCACTGTACATGAAACTAAACCAGTGTGCTTTCATTTGCAGGAAAAAATAGCTGTTTAAAGTTCATAAGTGATAGGAGCAGAAAAGACCATTCAGCCCATCATGTCTACTCCACCATTCAATCGTGGCTGATCTATCTCTCCCTCCTTACCACATTCTCTTGACTTCTCCCCATAACCCCCGACACCCACACTAATCAAGAATCTATCTATCCCAGCCTTAAAAATATCCATAGACTTGGCTTCCACAGTGTGGCAATGAATTCCACCCTAAAGAAATTCCTCCTCATCTCCTTCCTACAGGAATATCCTTTAATTTTGAGGCTGCGACCTCTGGTCCTAGACTCTCCCACTACAGGAAGCTCAGGAGGGGAACTAAATGCACCATTTCAGCCCAATGAGGTACGCCAGAGGCAGATGGTGGAGATTGTTTTTGGAAAAGGATACAGTCTTTGATGGAGGCATGTTCAATATACTGCAACTCAGTCTCCACCTGTTTGGAGTAGTGTCTCAGATCAACGCCCTGTGGACAAATATAGCTCAGTTAAACCCACTCTCACACCTCCTCCAGCTTCACGAACCTGCTCCTTCCAGACAATCGTCAGGTTCTTGAACACCACACAACATTAACCTCAATAGACAATAGACAACTGGTGCAGGAGGAGGCCAGTCAACCCTTCGAGCCAGCACTGACATTCACTGTGATCATGGCTGATCATCCACAATCAGTAACCCGTTCCTGCCTTCTCCCCATATCCCCGGACTCCGCTATCATTAAGAGCTCTATTCAACTTTCTCATGACACAAAACTGGTTGGCAGTGTGAACTGTGAAGAGGATGTTAGGAGGTTGTAGGTTGACCTGGACAGGTTGAGTGAGTGGGCAGATGCGTGGCAGATGCAGTATAATATAGATAAATGGGAGGTTATCCACTTTGGCGACAAAAACAAGGGGGCAGATTATTATCTCAATGGGGTTAGGTTAGGTAAGGGGGAGGTGCAGCGAGACCTGGGCGTCCTTGTACACCGGTCACTGAAAGTTGGCTTACAGGTACAGCAGGCAGTGAAGAAAGCTAAAGGAATGTTGGCCTTCATAACAAGAGGATTTCAGTATAGGAGTAAAGAGGTTCTTCTGTAGTTGTATAGGGCGCTGGTGAGACCACACTGGAGTATTGTGTACAGTTTTGGTCTCCTAATTTGAGGAAGGAAATCTTTGTGATTGAAGCAGTGCAGCATAGGTTCACGAGATTAATCCCTGGGATGGCGGGACTGTCATATGAGGAAAGATTGAAAAGACGAGGCTTGTATTCACTATAGTTTAGAAGGATGAGGGGGAATCATATAGAAACATATAAAATTATAAAAGGACCGGACAAGCTAGATGCAGGAAACAAATTCCCAATATGGGACGAGTCCAGGAGCCACAGTCTTAGAATAAAGGGGAGGTCATTTAAGACTGAGGTGAGAAAAAAAAAATTCACCCAGAGAGTTGTGAATTTATGGAATTCCCTGCCACAGAGGGCAGTGGAGGCCAAGTCACCGGATGGATTTAAGAGAGAGTTAGATAGAGCTCTAGGGGCTAGTGGAGTCAAGGGATATGGGGAGAAGGCAGGCACGGGTTATTGATAAGGGACGATCAGCCATGATCACAATGAATGGCGGTGCTGACTCGAAGGGCTGAATGGCCTCCTCCTGCACCTATTTTTTATGTTAACCATATAACAATGTTTCTATGAAAGCATCCAAAGAATTGGCCCCCACTGCCTTCTGAGGCAGAGAATTCCACAGATTCACAACTCTCTGGATGAAAATGTTTTTCCTCACCTCCGTTTTAAATGGCTTACCCCTTATTCTTAAACTGAGGCACCTGTTTCTGGACTCCCCCAACATTGGGAACATATTTCCTGCCTCTAGCCTGTCCAAACCCTTATATGTTTCAATAAGATCCCAACTCATCCTTCTAAACTCCAGAGTATACAAGCCCAGCCGTTCCAATCTCTCAATATATGACAGTCCAGTCATCCCGGGAATTAACCTTGTAAACCTACGCTGCACTCCCTCAATGGCACGGTGGCGCAGTGGTAGAGTTGCTGCTTTACAGCGCTTGCAGCGCCGGAGACCCGGGTTTGATCCTGACTACGGGCACTATCTAAACGGAGTTGTACGTTCTCCCCGTAACCGCACGGGGTTTCTCCGAGATCTTCACAGATACCATTTGCTCGCATGTGAGCAGTCCCTCCAGCGACTGCTAAATCAATCCCATTTTACAAACATTAATCCGATCCCTACACTTTTGGACAAGATGCTAAAAATGAAGTAAACTTACAGTCTTTAACGCTTCCTTCACGAGTTCATCCTCGAGGTTGGCCTGTATATGTGCTGCAATGCAAAGGTAATAAATAATCATCTTTGAAGATAGACTGAGCGGGAATAAATTGGAAATGCTGGTTTAAACTGATGTTAAACACAAAAAGCTGGATTAACTCAGCGAGACAGGCAGTATCTCTGGAGAGAAGGAATAGGTGATGTTTCGGGTTGAGACCCTTCTTCAGTGAGTCAGGGGAAAGGAAAACGAGAGATATGGTTGTTGATATAGAACAAATGAATGAAAGATCTGCAAAAAAGGTTATGACGATAAAGGAAACAGGTCATTGTTAGCCGTGGGCTAGGTGAAAACCAGTTACAGACAATGAGACTCCACAAGACGACTTTGAAGCTGGAACAACAACTAGGGTGGAGGAAGAACTGAGAGAGAGGCGACGCAAGGGTTATTTGAGGTTTGAGAAATCAAGAATGCACCGCTGGGTTGTAAGCTGCTCAAGCGGAATATAAGGTGCTGTTCTTCAAATAGATTTACAGGATTTGAGAAAGGCTAACGTTCTGGACAAATTAAGTGTTCAACAGGTTGGTGCACTGCAGCTCAGATGAAAGCAGCAATGCAAAGAAAAATTGAAAAGGAATGATTTGCAATTTGCAAGCTGGAGACACAAGAAAGTGCAGATGCTGGAATCTTGAACAAAACACAAACTGCTGGAGGAACTCAGCAGTTCAGGCAACATCAATGGAGGCAATGGACAGATGACGTTTCATTTTGGGATGCTTCCTCAGACAGCAATGAACAAGATTCATGAATTCATACAGTATAGAAACAGGCCTGTTGGTCCAACTCCTGCATGTCAAGCAAGATGACCCATCCTGCCCGCATTTGGCCCAAATCCCTCTAAATCTTTCCGATCCATGTCCCTGTCCAAATGTCATTTTAATCTTTTCATAGATCTGTCTCAACTACTTCCTCTAGCAGCTTGTGGCAGTAATCCATCATCCTCTCTGGGTAAAATACATTATACACTCAACCGATCTATTCCCCTCATGAATTCATGCACCTCTTTAACATCACCCCTCAGCCTCCTGCGCTCCAAGAACAGAAGTCCTAACATATTTTAATAAGAAAACTTCCAGAAAATTTGTGGACATCTGTTAACTCTTGAACCTGATGTTGTTTACACTAAAAGTCACACAAATTGTACAATTTCCTGGCTACAATAATCCAATATTAAACCTACCACCTTAATTCCCACCAACCACACAGACAATTCTGCAAATGTTTTATAGGAGGGTTGCACGAAAGGTGACTGGGTCAGAGGGCTCGCCGCACGGAGCCGCTAAATCCATCTGGAGGACGTCCGTCACTTCCGGTATATGTTATTAATGCTAAAAACGCGTACTTTCCTACCTGTTAAAAACCGCCAAAATGTTGAGTTTTTGCGCTGAAACAAATTGTGGGAGTCGGGGTAAGCGTGAGAGACATGTACCCAACTTTAGAATTCCAAAAGTGAAGCGAAATGAAGGTATAAAGACGCGAGAACTGAAGGGACTACAGCAGCTAAAGTGCTTGGTAAACAATGGTCGTGCAGATATGGAATTGAAAATATTGGGAATTATCGCGTTTGCTCACTGCATTTCATCAACTGTAAAGCATTATTTGTGTTTTTTTTCTTGATTCCTTTCGTATCTAAAAAATCTCAGAAGTGATAAATCTGGCTGTAAATTTTTCTTCGGATGAGTTTTCATTTTGTATGTAAAAACCCACGGGAACTATGGGCGATTTAAAAAAATTACAGCCAGATTTATCTCTTCTGAAATTTTTTAGATGCCAAAGGAATCAAGAAAAAAAACCTTAGTTGATGAAATGCAGTGAGCAAACGGCCAATGTTCGCTAAGCACTCTGGCTGTTGTTGTCCCTTCAGCTTTCGCTTATATCTGCCATCATTTCTCCTCACCTTTGGAATTCTGAAGTAAGCTAAATGTCTCACACGCTTATCCCGATTTCCATAATTATTTACAGTGCAAAAATTGACAATTTCAGCAGGTTTTAATGGGCCCAGTACGCTGGAAACAAGGGTAAGTGCTTACCTGCAGTTCATCGCGTGTAATCCATTTGGAGTAGCGTAGCAACAGTACGGGTCATGGGGCATGACCCGACTGCCGTGAAACCTCCCTATTATAAGCTACAGTGCTGGAGTAACTCAGCGAGTCAGGCAGCATCTGTGGAGAACATGGATAGGTGACGTTTCACAGAGTGCTGGAGTAACTCAGCAGGTCAGGCAGCATCTATGGAGAACATGGATAGGTGACGTTTCACAGAGTGCTGGAGTAACTCAGCAGGTCAGGCAGCATCTCTGGTGAACATGATCGAGACCCTTCTTACTCAAAACATTGCTTATCCCTGTTCTCCAGAGGTTCTGTCTGACCACCCATTATGTTACTCCAGTACTCTGTATCTCATTATAAACCAACATCTGCAATTCCTTGTATCTTCTTTTATTAACAGCTGTCGTGTTCAGCCGAACAGGTTAGCAAGCAGCCCCCATCGTGCGTTAGGCTCAGGAGGAACGGTACTCACTGTCCACTTCGTCCAGGATGAACTCATCTGAGGTGATGTCCAGTTCACCCATCAGCATCTCACCGCCCACTGCCTGCATCCGCTGCCCCTACAACAGAAAACACCCGTTTCATTGTACAAACTCCAGACATACAGGTTTGTGGGTTAACGACTTCTGTAAAAATAGTAAATTGTCCCTAGTGTCTGTGGGACAGTGATAGTGATCCCTCCCTCACCTCCCCCCCTCAATGTAGAGCTCCCTCCCCCTCCCCCTCATTGTAGAGCTCCCTCCCCCTCCCCCCGCAATGTAGAGCTCCCTCCCCCTCCCCCTCATTGTAGAGCTCCCTCCCCCTCCCCCCCGCAATGTAGAGCTCCCTCCCCCTCCCCCTCAATGTAGAGCTCCCTCCCTCCCCCCCCCATCCCCCCCGCCTCATGTAGAGCTCCCTCCCCCCTCATTGTAGAGCTCCCTCCCCCTCCCCCCTCATTGTAGAGCTCCCTCCCCCTCCCCCCCTCATTGTAGAGCTCCCTCCCCCCCCTCAATGTAGAGCTCCCTCCCCCCCCCCCTCCTCCCTCCCCCTCAATCCCTCCTCAAAGCTCCCTCCCTCCCCCCCTCAATGTAGAGCTCCCTCCCCCTCCCCCCCTCAATGTAGAGCTCCCTCCCCCCCCCCCCCCCTCAATGTAGAGCTCCCTCCCCCTCCCCCCCCCCTCAATGTAGAGCTCCCTCCCTCCTCCCCCCTCAATGTAGAGCTTCCCTCCCTCCTCCCCCCCCCCCCCCTCAATGTAGAGCTCCCTCCCTCCCCCCCTCAATGTAGAGCTTCCCTCCCCCTCCCCCCTCAATGTAGAGCTCCCTCCCCCCCCCCCAACGTAGAGCTCCCTCCCTCCCCCCCCTCAACGTAGAGCTCCCTCCCTCCCCCCCCCCCTCAATGTAGAGCTCCCTCCCCTCCCCCTCCCCCCCCCTCAATGTAGAGCTCCCCTCCCCCCCAACGTAGAGCTCCCTCCCTCCCCCCCCCCCTCAATGTAGAGCTCCCCCCCCCTCCCCTCCCCCCCCTCTCATTGTAGAGCTCCCTCCCTCCCCCTCCCCCCCCTCAATGTAGAGCTCTCTCCCTCCCCCTCCCCCCCTCAATGTAGAGCTCCCTCCCTCCCCCCCCCCCCCCCTCACCCTCCCCCTCCCTCCCTCCCCCTCCCCCTCCCCCCCTCAATGTAGAGCTCCCTCCCTCCCCCTCTCCCCCCCCCCCCCCCCCCCTGTAGAGCTCCCCCCCCCTCCCCCCCCCAACTCAACGTAGAGCTCCCTCCCCCTCCCCCCCCCTCAATGTAGAGCTCCCTCCCCCTCCCCCCTCAACGTAGAGCTCCCTCCCTCCCCCTCCCCCCCTCAACGTAGAGCTCCCTCCCCCTCCCCCCCCCCCCCCTCAACGTAGAGCTCCCTCCCTCCCTCCCCCTCCCCCCCTCAATGTAGAGCTCCCTCCCTCCCCCTCCCCCCTCAATGTAGAGCTCCCTCCCCCCCCCCCCCCTCAACGTAGAGCTCCCTCCCCCTCCCCCCCCTCAACGTAGAGCTCCCTCCCTCCCCCCTCCCCCCCCTCAATGTAGAGCTCCCTCCCCCCCCCCCTCCCCCCCCTCAATGTAGAAGCTCCCTCCCTCCCCCCCCTCCCTCAATGTAGAGCTCCCTCCCCCCCCCCCCCCCTTAGAGCTCCCTCCCTCCCCCTCCCCCCCTCAATGTAGAGCTCTCCTCCCCCCCTCCCCCCCCCCTCAATGTAGAGCTCCCTCCCCTCCCCCTCCCCCCCTCAATGTAGAGCTCCCCCTCCCCCCCCCCCTCAATGTAGAGCTCCCTCCCCTCCCCCCCCCCTCAATCCCCCTCCCCCCTCCCCTCCCCCCCTCAATGTAGAGCTCCCTCCCCCCCCCCCCCCCCCCTCAATGTAGAGCTCCCTCCCCTCCCCCCCCCCCCCTCAATGTAGAGCTCCCTCCCCCTCCCCCCCCCCCTCAATGTAGAGCTCCCTCCCCCTCCCCCCCCCCCCCTCAATGTAGAGCTCCCTCCCCTCCCCCCCCCCCTCAATGTAGAGCTCCCTCCCTCCCCCTCCCCCCCTCAATGTAGAGCTCCCTCCCCCTCCCCCCCTCTCAATGTAGAGCTCCCTCCCTCCCCCCCCCCCCTCAATGTAGAGCTCCCCCTCCCTCCCCCTTCAATGTAGAGCTCTCTCCCCCCTCCCCCCCCTCAATGTAGAGCTCCCTCCCCCCCCCCCTCATGTAGAGCTCCCTCTCCCTCCCCCCCCCTCCCTTCCTCTCCCCCCCCCCCCCCCTCCCTCCCTCCCCCCCCCCCCCCCCCCCTCAATGTAGAGCTCCCCTCCCTCCCCCCCCCCCTCAATGTAGAGCTCCCTCCCTCCCCCCCCTCCTCAATGTAGAGCTCCCCTCCCTCCCCCCCCCCTCAATGTAGAGCTCCCTCCCTCCCCCCCCCCCCCCCCCCCCCCCCCCCCCCCCCCCCCCCCCCCCCCCCCCCCCCCCCCCCCCCCCCTCTCCCTCCCCCCCCCCCCCCCCCTCAATGTAGAGCTCCCTCCCTCCCCCCCCCCCCCCGCAATGGTCACCTCCCCCCCCCCCCCCTCAATGTAGAGCTCCCCCTCCCCCCCCCCCCCCCCCCTCAATGTAGAGCCCCTCCCTCCCCCCCCCCCCTCAATGTAGATCTCCGCTCTCCCTCCCCCTCCCCCCCCCCTCAATGTAGAGCTCCCTCCCTCCCCCCCCCCCCCCCACCTCTTTCCCTCCCCCCCCCCCCCCCCCCCACCCCCCTCCCCCCCCCCCCCCCCTCCCCCCCCCACCCCCTCCCTCCCCCCCCCCCCCCCCCCCCCCCCCCCCCCCTCCCCCCCCCCCCCCCCCCCCCCCCCCCCCCCCCCCTCTCCCACCCCCCCCTCCCCCCCCCCCCCCCTCCCTCCCCCCCCCCCCCCCTCAATGTAGAGCTCCCCCCCTCCCCCCCCCAACGTAGAGCTCCCTCCCCCCCCCCCCCCCCCCCCCCTCAATGTAGAGCTCCCTCCCCCTCCCCCCTTCAGAGCGGCGCTCCCTGCCCCCCACACATTGACCCAGCTCCAGTGCCCCCCTCTACCTCCATCACCTCCGTCGCCATCGCGGCCACTTCCGCGCATTTTGCGGACTACAACTCCCAGCAACCCCCGCGGCGCGGCCTAGCCAGGGACCGCAGCCTGGGCCTGGAGTTGTACAGCCGGCCTTCCCCCTCTGCCTTGTCTCCCAGCCTTGGCCCCCAGTCTAACCCAGGCCAACAGACCCACAAACAACAGCAGCCTCTCTCCCTCCCTCCCCCTGACCACATCACCCCTCGCTGCTGTGGAGCAAGGATCTGCCTCTGCTGCTTCAGTCACTAAATCCTGCAGTTACTCAGCGGGTCGAACAGCATCTGTGGAGAGAGAGGAATAGGGGGGTTGCATGGAAGGTCACCGGGTCATAGGGCTCGACGCACGGAGCTGCTAAATCCAACTGGAAGACATCCGTCACTTCCAGTATATGTTATTAATGCTAGAAACGCGTACTTTCCTACCTGTTAAAAACCGCCAAAATGTTGAATTTTTGCGCTGAAAAAAATTGTGGGAGTCGGGGTAAGTGTGAGAGACATGTACCCAACTTTAGAATTCCAAACGTGAAGCGAAATGAAGGTATAGAGAAGCGAGAACTGAAGGGACTACAGCAGCTAAAGTCCTTGGTAAACATTGAAAATATTGGGAATTATTGCGTTTGTTCACTGCATTTCATCAAGTAAGGCATTATTTGTGTTTTTCATGATTCCTTTTGTATCTAAAAATTCTCAGAAGTGATAAATCTGGCTGTAAATTTTTCTTCAGATGCGTTTTCATTTTGTATGTAAAAACCCACGAGAACCATGGGCGATTTAAAAAAAATGACAGCCAGATTTATCACTTCTGAAACTTTTTATATGCCAAAGGAATCAAGAAAAAACACAAATAATGCCATGATGAAATGCAGTGAGTAAACGGCCAATGTTCGCCAAGCACTCTGGCTGTTGTTGTCCCTTCAGCTCTTGTTTCTATCTACCGTCATTTCTCCTCACTTTTGGAATTCTGAAGTTGGCTAAATGTCTCACGCACTTATCCCGATTTCCATAATTATTTACAGCGCAAAAATTGACAATTTTCAGCGGGTTTTAACGGGCCCGCTATGCTGGAAACAATGGTAAGTGCCTACCTGCAGTTCATCGCGTGTAATCCAGTTGGAGTGGCATAGCAACAGTACGGGTCATGGGTCGTCACCCGACTGCCGTGAAACCTCCCTATAGGTGACATTCCGGGCTGAGACCCTTCTCCTGAGGCACCTCGAGGCTTAAGGGATCTCCAGCAGTGGATATAATCCTCTCAGGAATCAACTCCAAGCCATTGACTCGTTGCCGAGACCCGAGGAATTATTATGTGTGGGGTGAAAGACCAAGAGCATTGATGCTTGTTTTATTTCTGCTCTGAAGCTGTGCGCTGGCACCATCGAGACAGGCTGCTCAGTTAGGATATTGTTGACCGAGGTGCAGTGAAAAGCTGTTTGCAATGAGCCACCGGCATCTGATCAGCTTCACCCCGGCGGTGGAGGATGGAGGTGCTTGGAGGGACAGTGAGCGGCGTGTGCCCTGTTCTCCCCAACTCAGGGAGGGAGGGTTGGACGGGGAGCAGGCCAGGAGCTTCTATGAGAGCGTCCTTGCTTCCAGCAGCCAGGCCAGCACCAGCATCAGTACCAGCAGCCAGGCTAGCACCAGCAGCCAGGCCAGCACCAGCAGCCAGGCCAGCACCAGCATCAGTACCAGCAGCCAGGCTAGCACCAGCAGCCAGGCCAGCACCAGCACCAGCAGCAAAGCCAGCACCAGCAGCCAGGCCAGCACCAGCACCAGCAGCCAGGCCAGTACCACCAGCAGCCAGGCCAGCACCAGCAGCCAGGCCAGCACCAGCACCAGCAGCCAGGCCAGAACCAGCAGAACCAGCAGCCAGGCCAGCACCAGCAGCCAGGCCAGCACCAGCAGCCAGGCCAGAACCAGCAGCCAGGCCAGCCAGGCCAGCACCAGGCCAGAACCAGCAGCCAGGCCAGCACCAGCAGCCAGCACCAGCAGCCAGGCCAGCACCAGCAGCCAGGCCAGTACCAGCAGCCAGGCCAGCACCAGCAGCCAGCACCAGCAGCAGCAACCAGGCCAGTCCAAGTCAACATAGATTTATGAAAGGGAAATCATGCTTGACTAATCTTCTGGAATTTTTTGAGGATGTGACAAGTAAAATGGTTGAAGGGGTGCCAGTGGATGTAGTGTATCTAGGACGTTCAGAAAGCCTTTGATAAGGTCCCAAACGGGAGACTGGTGACTAAAATTAGAGCACATGGTATTGGGGGTAGGGTGTTGACATGGATAGAAAATTGGTTGGCAGACCGGAAGCAAAGAGTGGGAGTGAACGGGTCCTTTTCAGAATGGCAGGCAGTGGCGAGTGGAGTGCCGCAAGGCTCGGTGTTGGGGCCACAACTGTTTACCATATATATTAATGATTTGGAAGAGGGAAATAGGAGGAACACTAGCAAGTTTGCAGATGACACAAAGCTGGGTGGCAATGAGAAACTGTGAAGAGGATGTTAGGAGGTTGCAGGGTGACCTGGACAGGTTCAGTGAGTTGGCAGATGCATGGCAGATGCAGTATAATATAGATAAATGTGAGGTTATCCACTTTGGCGGCAAAAACAAGGGGGCAGATTATTATCGCAACGGGGTTAGTTTAGGTAAGGGGGAGGTACAGCGAGACCTGGGTGTCCTTGTACACTGGTCACTGAAAGTTGGCGTGAAGGTACAGCAGGCACTGAAGAAAGCTGATGGAATGTTGGCCTTCATAACAACAGGATTTCAGTGTAGGAGTAAAGAAGTTCTTCTGCAGTGGTATAGGGCTCTGGTGAGACCACATCTGGAGTATTGTGTACAGTTTTGGTCTCTTAATTTGATGAAGGACATCCTTGTGATTGAGGCAGTGCAGCGTAGGTTCATGAGATTGATCCCTGGGATGGCGGGACTGTCATATGAGGAAATATTGAAAAGACTAGGGTTGTATTCACTGGAGTTTAGAAGGATGAGGGGGCTCATAGAAACATATAAAATTATAAAAGGACTAGACAAGCTAAATGCAGGAAAAATGTTCCCAATGTTGGGCGAGTCCAGAACCAAGGACCACAGTCTTAGAATAAAAGGGAGGTCATTTAGGACTGAGGTGAGAAAAAACTTTTTCACCCAGAGAGTTGTGAATTTATGGAATTCTCTGCCACAGAGGGCAGTGGAGGCCAAGTCACCGGATGGATTTAAGAGAGAGTTAGATAGGGCTCTAGTGGCTAGTGGAGTCAAGGGATATGGGGAGAAGGCAGGCACTGGTTATTGATAGGGGACGATCAGCCATGATCACAATGAATGGCGGTGCTGGCTCAAAGGGCCAAATGGCCTGCACCTATTTTCTATGTTTCTATGTTTAATGTTTTCCTGTTCTACAAGTTTGTCCATCTCTCTCTGAAAAACAGCCACGCCATTAGTTACACCAAAAGGAACTCTGTAGTAGTGGTATAATTTATTTTACAGCTGGTGTACAACTGATTCTCTCAAAGGAATTTGGTAGGAAGCACTTTTTAGGTCAAAAGTAGAGGATATCCTATACATCGGTAATGTATTGAAAATCTCTTCTATACGAGGTAATGGATATGTATCAAGCTCCATGAACTGGTTTATAGTTTGAGAGTAATCAATGCAGAGTCTCTTTCTATGTCCCTCCAAGGGGTCCTTAACCACGCCAACTTGTGCCCTCCAAGGGGAAGAGCTGGGTTCTAGGATACCTTCTTGTAAAAGATTAGTTACTTCTGTTTTGATAAAGTTCCTATCATCTTTACTAAAATGTCTTGATTTTGTAGCAATTGGCTTGCACTTAGAGGATAAATTAGTGAATAAATGAAGAACACTCAACAGATGCAGCAGAAAAACTACACAATACTGGTGGCTTTGACAATACAAGATCAGGAATAGTTCTTTCATTCATTATTTGAAGTGATCTGTGCTGTTTCTGAAAATCCTTACCTAGAATTATATTGCTACACAAATTTTTCAAACTACCAAGACATACAGATTTATAGCTAGTTTTGTTCAGAATAAAGTCTACAATACAAGATCCAATAATTTGAGTATTGAGAGTTGTCAGAGCCATCGGGATTTCTCTATTTGAAGGAATTATAGTTAGATTTACTCGAGACACAACTTGTTCACATAAAACTTTCTGAACTGCCATAATCAATTAGTACATTAAATGTATGGCCATTGATGGATACCGTTGTAGCTGCACGAGACAAGCTCTGCTCTTTAATACTTAAACTCGGAAACGTCTGTCAAACATGGATGATTCCGCAGGCCCTTCCCGCCTGAAATCTCCGCACATGTGCACACTCTGGAAGAGCCCCGCACACTAATAGGCAAGAATGGCTGCGCTGTCGGAGAGACACTAAGAGTGTACGGGGGGGGAGGTTGAGGGAAGATGGACTGAATGCGTGGGGGGGGGGGGGGGGGGATGGAAAGGAGCACGGGTGAAGGGAGGAGGGGTAACTGAGTGAACTGCCACACCAGCTGTAAGTGACTGAAGTGCCAGCCCACCAGCCATGACTCACTGAACTGCAAGTCAGTCAGGAGTCAGATCCCTGCTGATTGTATTGTATTGTAGCAGTATGTATTGTACTTTGTATTTTGCATTGTATTATATTGTATTTTGTATTGTAACCTAGGTAAGAGGGGAGTATGAGTGCCAGAGCAGTTTACTGTTCTGGATGTCAGATGTGGGAGGTCAAGGAATCCGATAGCCTTCCAGACGTCCACATCTGCGCCAGGTGCGTCGAGATGTGGCTCCTAAGAGACCGTATTAGGAACCTGGAGCAGCAGATCAATGACCTCCGTCTGGTCAGGGAGAGCGAGGATGTCATTGAGAGGAGTCACAGAGAGGTGGTCACTCCAAGACCACTGGAGGCAGGCAAGTGGGTCACAGTTAGGAGGGGCAAGGGGCAGAGGCAGGGACTAGAGAGTACCCCGGTGGCTGTACACCTTAACAATAAGTACTCCTGTTTGAGTACTGTTGGGGGGGACAGCCTACCTGGGGGTAGCAACAGTGGCCGGGCCTCTGGTACAGAGTCCGGCCCTGTTGCTCAGAAGGGTAAGGAAAAGAAGAGGAGGGCAGTAGTAATAAGGAACTCTATAGTTAGGGGGTCAGATAGGCGATCTGTGGAGACCCGGATGGTAGTTTGCCTCCCTGGTGCCAGGGTCTGGGATGTGTCTGAATGTGTCCAAGATATCCTAAAATGGGAGGGAGAGGAGCCTGAGGTTGTGGTACATATAGGTACCAATGACATAGGTAGAAAAAGAGAAGAGGTCCTGAAAGGAGAATTTAGGCAGTTAGGAGGAGAGTTAAGGAGAAGGACCGCAAAGGTAACATTCTCGGGATTACTGCCTGTGCCACGCGACAGTGGGAGTAGGAATGGAGCGAGGTGGAGGATAAATGCGTGGCTGAAGGACTGGTGCAGAGGGTGGGGATTCAAGTTTCTGGATCATTGGGATCTCTTTTGTGGAAGGTGGGACCTGTACTGAAAGGACGGGTTGCACTTGAACCCAAGGGGGACCAATATCCTGGTGGGGAGATTTGCAAAGGCTACTGCGGAGACTTTAAACTAGAACGGTTGGGGGGAGGGAGAAAGCTAGTAGGCAGTGTGTGAGGCAGGAGGCAGAGAAGGGAAGCACTCAGACCCAACATGTAGGGGGGAAAGAAGAAAAAAATAATAAACAGAGAATAAGAGGTGGTGGGGTTCTTAAATGTGTGCGCAGAGAGACAGAGGGGTGTAAAATGAGGGTAGAAGCAATAGGTAGCAAGGTGAAAAGTAAAAGTGGCAGGCAGACAAATCCAGGGCAAAAATCAAAAAGGGCAACTTTTCAACATAATTGTATAAGGGGTAAGAGCGTTGTAAAAACAAGCCTGAAGGCTCTGTGTCTCAATGCAAGGAGCATTCATAATAAGGTGGATGAGTTGAATGTGCAGATAGCTATTAATGATTATGATATAGTTGGGATCACGGAGACATGGCTCTAGGGTGACCAAGGCTGGGAGCTCAACATCTAGGGATATTCTACATTCAGGAGGGATAGACAGAAAGGAAAAGGAGGTGGGGTAGCGTTGCTGATTAGAGAGGAGATTAACGCAATGGAAAGGAAGGACATTAGCTTGGAGGATGTGGAATCGATATGGGTAGAGCTGCGAAACATTAAGGGGCAGAAAACGCTAGTGGGTGTTGTGTACAGGCCACCTAACAGTAGTGGTGGAGTTGGGGATGACATCAAACAGGAAATTAGAAATGTGTTCAACAAAGTTATAATGGGTGACTTCAATCAACATATAGATTGGGTGAATCATATTGGCAGGGGTGCTGAAGAAATGGATTTCTTGCTATGTATGCAAGATAGTTTTCTAAACCAACATGTAGAGGAACCAATGAGAGAGCAGGTTATTCTAGACTGGGTATTGAGTAATGAGGAAGGGTTAGTTAGGAGTTTTGTTGTGCATGGCCCCCCCTTGGGCAAGAGTGACCATAATATGGTTGAGTTCTTCATTAGGATAGAGAGTGACATTGTTAATTCAGAAACAAGGGTTCTGAACTTAAAGAAAGGTAACTTTGAGGGTATGGGACATGAATTGGCCAAGATTGACTGGCAATCGATTCTTGAAGGGTTGACGGTGGATATGCAATGGAAGGCATTTAAAGGCTGCATGGTTCAACAATTGTTCATCCCAGTTTGGCAAAAGAATAAATCAGGGAAGGTAGTGCATCCGTGGATAACAAGGGAAATCAGGGCTAGTATCAAAACAAAAGAATAGAGTACAAATTAGCCAGAAAAAGCAGCCTACCAGAGGACTGGGAGAAATTCAGTCCAGAGGAGGACAAAGGGCTTAATTAGAAAAAAGAAAATAGATTATGAAAGAAAACTGGCAGGGAACATAAAAACTGACTGCAAATGTTTTTATAGATATGTGAAGAGAAAGAGATTAGTTAAAACAAATGTAGGTCCTTTGCAGTCAGAAACTGGTGAGTTGATCATGGGGAACAAGGACATGGCGGACCAATTGAATCACTACTTTGGTTCCTTCTTCACTAGGGAAAACATAAATAATCTGCCAGAAATAGCAGGGGACCGCGGGTCAAATGAGATGGAGGAACTGAGTGAAATCCAGGTTAGCCGGGAAGTGGTGTTAGGTAAATTGAATGGATTAAAGGCCGATAAATCCCCAGGGCCAGATAGGCTGCATCCCAGAGTACTTAAGGAAGTAGCCCCAGAAATAGTGGATGCATTAGTGATAATGTTTCAAAACTCTTTAGATTCTGGAGTAGTTCCTGAGGATTGTAAGGTAGCCAATGTAACCACACTTTTTAAATAGGAGAGAGAAAACGGGGAATTACAGAACAGTTAGTCTAACATCGGTAGTGGGGAAACTGCTAGAGTCAGTTATTAAAGATGGGATAGCAGCACATTAGGAAAGTGGTGAAATCATTGGATAAATGCAGCATGGATTTATGAAAGGTAAATCATGTCTGACGAATCTTATAGAATTTTTCGAGGATGTAACTAGTAGAGTGGATAAGGGAGAACCAGTGGATGTGTTATATCTGGACTTTCAGAAGGCTTTCGACAAGGTCCCGCATAAGAGATCAGTGTACAAACTTAAAGCACACGGTATTTGGGGTTCAGTATTGATATGGATACAGAACTGTCTGGCAGACAGGAAGCAAAGAGTAGGAGTAAACGGGTCCTTTTCAGAATGCAAGGGAGTGACTAGTGGGGCACCGCAAGGCTCAGTGCTGGGACCCCAGCTATTTACAATGTATATTAATGATTTGTACGAGGGAATAATGTATAATGTGGATAAATGTGAGGTTATCCATTTTGGTGGCAAAAACAGGAAAGCAGACTATTATCTAAATGGTGGCCGACTAGGAAAAGGGGAGATGCAGCGAGACCTGGGTGTCATGGTACACCAGTCATTGAAAGTAGGCATGCAGGTGCAGCAGGCAGTGAAGAAAGCGAATGGTATGTTAGCTTTCATAGCAAAAGGATTTGAGTATAGGAGCAGGGTGGTTCTACTGCAGTTGTACAGGGTCTTGGTGAGACCACACCTGGAGTATTGCGTACAGTTTTGGTCTCCAAATTTGAGGAAGGACATTATTGCCATAGAGGGAGTGCAGAGAAGGTTCACCAGGCTGATTCCTGGGATGTCAGGACTGTCTTATAAAGAAAGACTGGATAGACTTGGTTTATACTCTCTAGAATTTAGGAGATTGAGAGGGGATCTTATAGAAACTTACAAAATTCTTAAGGGGTTGGACAGGCTAGATGCAGGAAGATTGTTCCCGATGTTGGGAAGTCCAGGACAAGGGGTCACAGCTTAAGGATAAGGGGGAAATCCTTTAAAAAACCGAGATGAGAAGAATTTTTTTCACACAGAGAGTGGTGAATCTCTGGAACTCTCTGCCACAGAGGGTAGTCGAGGCCAGTTCATTGGCTATATTTAAGAGGGAGTTAGACGTGACACTTGTGGCTAAGGGGATCAGAGGGTATGGAGAGAAGGCAGGTACGGGATACTGAGTTGGATGATCAGCCATGATCATATTGAATGGCGGTGCAGGCTCGAAGGGCCGAATGGCCTACTCCTGCACCTAATTTCTATGTTTCTAATTGAGTGCAACATCACAAAGTTTGTGGATGACACGAAGCTGGGGGGCATTGTTAGCTGTGAGGAGGATGCTAGGAGGCTACAAGGTGACTTGGATAGGCTGGGTGAGTGGGCAAATGCATGGCAGATGCAGTCTAATGTGGATAAATGTGAGGTTATCCACTTTGGTGGCAAAAACAGGAAAGTAGACTATTATCTAAATGGTGGCTGATTAGGAACCGGGGAGATGCAAAGAGACCTGGGTGTCATGGTACACCAGTCATTGAAAGTAGGCATGCAGGTGCAGCAGGCAGTCAAGAAAGTGAATGGTATGTTAGCATTCATAGCAAAAGGATTTAAGAATAGGAGCAGGGAAGTTCTACTGCAGTTGTACAGGGTCTTGGTGAGACCACACCTGGAATATTGTGAACAGTTTTGGTCTCCAAATCTGAGGAAAGACATTCTTGCCATAGAGGGAGTACAGAGAAGGTTCACCAGACTGATTCCTGGAATGTCAGGACTTTCATATGAAGAAAGACTGGATAGACTCGGCTTGTACCCGCTAGAATTTAGAAGATTGAGGGGAGATCTTATAGAAACTTACAAAATTCTTAAGGGGTTGGACAGGCTAGATGCAGGAATATTGTTTCCGAGTTGGGGAAGTCCAGGACAAGGGGTCACAGTTTAAGGATAAAGGGGAAATCCTTTAGGACCGAGATGAGAAAAACATTTTTCACACAGAGAGTGATGAATCTCTGGAATTCTCTGCCACAGAAGGTAGTTGAGGCCTGTTCATTGGCTATATTTAAGAGGGAGTTAGATGTGGCCCTTGTGGCTAAAGGGATCAGGGGGTATGGAGAGAAGGCAGGTCCAGGATGCTGAGTTGGATGATCAGCCGTGATCATATTGAATGGCGGTGCAGGCTCGAAGGGCCGAATGGCCTACTCCTGCACCTATTTTCTGTTTCTACATGTCCAAGAATCCATTCAGTCCACAATGTCCATACTAGCCCTCTGGAAACCAGTCCCTTCACCCAACAACCCCGATACTTGCGCTCCAGAGATACACGTAAGGATAGGCTTTCCTCCTTCATTGCTGTGATCTGTAAAAAAAAGATGAAAATGTCTATAATGGATTGTCCGCCCTCTCCCCCTTCTCTCTCACAGTCTGTCACCTGTTTTCAGCAGAATTTCTGGCAGTTTCTGAGCTGCTAGCCCACCAGGCCCGAATTTCTGAGCTGCCAGCCCACCAGCAGGCCTGTGTGACTGAGCTGCCGCGTCTCAGTGACTGTACTGCCAGCCGAACAATCCATTCGGCCCACAATTTCCATACAAGCCCTCTGAAAACCAGTCCCTTCGGCCACAAAACCTATGCTAGCACTCCAGAAAGCCCCCCCCCCCTACTGGCCAGCAATATTGGAATTGGTGGAGAGGTGGAATATTGCGTTGGGAGACCAGTCCTCCCATGTGAAGCAGGAACCCAACGGATTTATAGTCTAGTCTAGTTTGTACTATTTGGTATTTATTGAACACTCACACATCCTCCACCTCTCACACACACACACACCCTCACACACACACTCCACCTCACACACACACACACCTCCACCTCACACACCCTCCACACACACCCTCCACCTCACACACTCACACCCTCCACCTCTCACACACACACTCACCTCACACACACCCTCCACCTCACACACACACTCACACCACACACACGCACACACACCCCTCCACACACACACACACACACCCTCCACCTCACACGCACACACACACACCACACACCCCCCACACACACACACACACCCTCCACCTCACACACACACACCCTCCACCTCACACACACACACACACCCTCTACCTCACACACACACCCTCCACCTCACACACACACACACATACACACGCACCCTCCACCTCACACACACCCTCCACCTCACACACACACACCCCCACACCACACACACACACTCCACCTCACACACACACACCCTCCACCTCACACACACACACACTCCACCTCCACACACACACACACACACACACACACCCTCCACCTCACACACACACACCACTCCACTCACACCTGCACACACACACACACTTCACCTCACACACACACCCTCACACCTCACACACACACTCCACCCACACACACACACACCCTCCACCTCACACACACACACCCTCCACCTCACACACACACTACTCACCTCACACACACACACACCCTCCACCTCACACACACACACCCTCCACCTCACACACACACACACACACACACACCCTCCACCTCACACACACACCCACACCTCACACACACACACACCCTCCACCTCACACACACACACCCACCACCTCACACACACACACACACCACCTCACACACACACACACCCTCCACCTCACACACACACACACCCTCCACCCCACACACACACACTCACGCAAACACACCTCACCCCCCACCTCACACACACACACCCTCACCCACGCACACACACACACACCCTCCACCTCACACACACACATCCTCCACCTCACACACACACACACCCTCCACCTCACACACACACATCCTCCACCTCACACACACACACACACCCTCCACCTCACACACACACACACACACACACACACACTCCACCTCACACACACACCCACCACCTCACACACACACACCCACCTCCACACACACACCCTCCACCTCACACACACACCCTCCACCACACACACACACACACCCTCCACCACACCACACACACACACCCCTCCACCTCACACACAACCTCCACCTCACACACACACACCCCTCCACCTCACACACACACCACCCTCCACCACACACACACACACACACTCACACACACCTCACACACACACACACACCCACACACACACACACACCTCACACACACACCCTCCACCTCACACACACACACCCTCCACCTCACACACTCACACCCTCCACCTCACACACACACACACACTCACACCACACACACACACCCTCCACCTCACACACACACCCTCCACCTCACACACAACCTCCACCTCACACACACCCTCCACCTCACACTCGCACGCTCACACCCACCACGCACACTGACACACTCAGGCACACAGTCACACACAGAGACACACACACTCACACCAGACACAGACAGACACCACACACACCCACACCACACATATGGCAGTAGATTTTCTTGAGCAGGACTTATGAACAAAAGTTATGAACAAAACACACTCGGATTTAATGAATAAAACATTTCAGTTTCATGTACAGGCAGGGCAGCAGGCCAAACAACTGGTTTCATTGTCACCAAGGGTTAACAAATCATTTATTCAAGTACATTGCACACTTAGAATTGATTTGAGTTGAGTTGATCCACAGCACAATGTGAGTCGTGGCCTCTCCCTCGCCATCTTGCAGAGAAACTGAGCCACATCCAGCAACCGGGCTTTTATAGCTCCGCCCCCACCCCAGAAGGGGCGTGACCTTCATGGTGGTGATTAACAGGCAGCAGGATCTCAAGATTTTTTAAACACTAATAATCTTTTATTTTTCATCAACGGGAAAAATCCTTGGGGCCTGATCAGCGGAGCAGGACTGAGCGAGATGGCCAAAAATCACAGCCGTACGTGGTAGCGTTTTTTCTAAAATCAAAGCACAGTGCAAACAGGAAGTGGTCAAGATGACACTTTTAATTATATAGATAGTGCTGTGCCCAGACAATTCATCTCTATTTTAATACATTGTTTCAATGATTAGTGTAAACCAAGCTTCTAAGCTTTTCCCGTACTTTATTCTGCTGGGAAAAACACTTTTAAATTTGACTGCTTTCTGTTTTTTAGCAAATCTCCATTTTTAATTTATGAACCAAACTTGACCATATTAAACTCTTTCACAGTGAGGTCAGGATAAACTTGCTTTATTTGTTACGTAAGGTACAAATGCGGCAAAACTTAATTAAAAAAAACACTTTAAAATACCGAAGAAGGAACTGCAGATGCTGGAAAATCGAAGGTCGACAAAAATGCTGGAGAAACTCAGCGGGTGACGCAGCATCTATGGAGCGAAGGAAATAGGCAACATTTCGGGTCGTAACCCTTCTTCAGACCAAAGATCTTAGAGCAGAGCAAGATGAGCTACTCCTGCGAAATGCAATGGGCTGAAGTGTAGTACGCTACGGAGGGGATCCTGGGCATTTTTCCCCGCCCATTTTAGTAACCGGAGCCTACCTGACCCGACCCGACTCGCAGTGTAATCAATGTTGCGGGGCAACAGTTTGTGTGTGTGTGATATAGGGCTAGATTCATAATTCTGTCAGTTCATACTTCTTGTCAAGAATAAAATTTGACTCTGGTAATTGTCTTTTTAATGTTTTTTAAATCATTTCTTTTTAAATGGCTCATAAGCCGTGTTTGAGTTGATTTTGTAGTAACCGGAACCGACCCAGTTTTTGTGTGTGATACAGGGTTAGATTCATAATTCTGTTAGTTCATAATTCTGTTAATTCTTGTTAAAGAATAAAATGTTTATAAACACACATACATGAATGTGATATAAATGTATATAATCATATAACACACACAATTATATTTCTTCTGATCCAATGATGAACTTTATTTCAGACTAGACAAGGGACATTAAATAAGAAACATTGTAAACCTCCCCGCAACTTCACACACATTAGGCCTTATCCCCCCCACCGGCACTCCCTCGCCTGCCCCCACACTACAATGTCTCCCCCCCTGCCCCCCCCCCCCGGGCCCCGCACCCCTCCTCTCCGGACCCTAAACCCCCCCTCCCCGGGCCCTACACCCCCCCTCCCCGGGCCGCTCACCCCCTCTCCCCGGGTCGCAGACTCCTTCTCCCCGGGCCGCAACCTCCCTCTCCCCGGGCCGCACACTCCCTCTCCCTCTCCCTGGGCCCCACACCCCCTCTCCCTCTCCCTGGGCCCCACACCTCCCCTCTCCCTCCCTGGGCCCCACACCCCCTCTCCCCGGGCCCCACACCCCCTCTCCCTCCCCTGGGCCCCACACCCCCTCTCCCCGGGCCCCACACCCCCCTCTCCCCCGGGCCCCAACCCCCCCCTCTCTCCCGGGCCCCACACTCCCTCTCCCCTGGGGCCCCACACCCCCTCTCCCCAGGCCCCCCACACTCCCCTCTCTCCCAGGCCCCACACTCCCTCTCCCCGGGCCCCACACCCCCTCTCCCCGGGCCCCACACTCCCACTCCCCTCTCCCCCCTACCCTACACTCACTCACTCCCTCCGTTGCCCCCGGGCCCCGCACACTCCTTCTCCCCCCGGGCCCCACACTCACTCTGCCTGCTGCCCCGGGCCGCGCACTCCCTCTCCCCGCTGCGGAAACAAAGATCCGATCTTTGGCCGGAAGCAAGATGGCGGAACAAGATGGCGGGGACTGGTTGCTAAAATGAGTCCTATAATCACCCATGAATCCGCCCATGAGCGTACTACACGTTTGCGTGAGAGTAACCCATCTTGCTCCGCTATAAGATCTTTGGTTGCCCACAAATTCGGTGGGCGGCGCGACTCACGTCACAGCGGCCTCTGTAGTCCGTCTGTCTTTTTGTTATTTTTGGTCCCGTTTTAATGTAGTTTTTATTTTTTTTGGGTGAGGTATGTGTGTGTGTGTGGGAGGCGGGGGGTGGAAATTTTAAAATCTATCCCCTGCACGGAGAGCCCGACCTTTTCCCAGTTGGGTCTCCGTTGTCGTTGGGGCTGCAACGTGGAGCGGCCTCCAGCAGGAACGTCCTGGGGCTCCAGTCGCGGAGCTGCGGACCTACTCACCATCATGGAGCTGGCCGAGTCCGGAGCAGGTGGAGCTGTGGTGGCGCGCTGCTGCGACCCGACCCCCGGGGGATTGGAGGCTCCGGCCTCGGGTCCGGTGGACGATGATATCGGGAGCCCGCGGGTCCCTGCTGAGAGACCGCTTTTCGGGGCTTCCGCAACGGCGACTTCTCCCGCCCGAGTCGCGGGGTCGAAGAGTACCTGGAGCGGGGCCTGACATCACTGCCCCGCGCGGCTTGGACAATGGCTGCGGGACTTTGCTAGCGCCCGCCTGGGGCTCCAACAACAAGACCCGGAGCGTGGCCTTGCATCACCCGGCGCAGCGTTAATGGCCGCGGGACAATTGCCATTGCCCGCCAGGGACTTTGACTCTGACATCGGGAGGGGAGAGGGGAGTGCAAGGGAGTGATACGTTTTTTTGCCTTCCATTACAGCGGGGAGGAGATGCGCTGTGATGGATGTCTGTAAATTGTGTTGTGGCTTGGTTTTTGTTTCTTGTGTGTATGACTGTAGAAACAACATTTCACTAGAGCCTCTATGAGGTTCAAGTGACAAATAAATTGTATTGTATTGTATTGTATTAACCATATAATATAGCCATATAACAATTACAGCACGGAAACAGGCCATCTCGACCCTTCTAGTCCGTGCCGAACACATAATCTCCCCTAGTCCCATATACCTGCGCTCAGACCATAACCCTCCATTCCCTTCCCATCCATATAACTATCCAATTTATTTTTAAATGATAAAAACGAACCTGCCTCCACCACCTTCACTGGAAGCTCATTCCACACAGCTACCACTCTCTGAGTAAAGAAGTTCCCCCTCATGTTACCCCTAAACTTCAGTCCCTTAATTCTCATGTCATGTCCCCTTGTTTGAATCTTCCCTACTCTCAGTGGGAAAAGCTTTTCCACGTCAACTCTGTCTATCCCTCTCATCATTTTAAAACATCTCTATCAAGTCCCCCCTTAACCATATAACCATATAACAATTACAGCACGGAAACAGGCCATCTCGGCCCTACAAGTCCATGCCGAACAAATTTTTTTCCCCTTAGTCCCACCTGCCTGCACTCGTACCATAACCCTCCATTCCCTTCTCATCCATATCCTATCCAATTTATTTTTAAATGATACCAATGAACCTGCCTCCACCACTTCCACTGGGAGCTCATTCCACACCGCCACCACTCTCTGCGTAAAGAAGTTCCCCCTCATATTACCCCTAAACTTCTGTCCCTTAATTCTGAAGTCATGTCCTCTTGTTTGAATCTTCCCTATTCTCAAAGGGAAAAGCTTGTCCACATCAACTCTGTCTATCCCTCTCATCATTTTAAAGACCTCTATCAGGTCCCCCCTTAACCTTCTGCCCTCCAGAGAATAAAGACCTAACTTATTCAAACCTATCTCTGTAACTTACTGTTGAAAACACCCAGGCAACATTC